>NW_027255924.1:0-77500 GCF_043229965.1 Drosophila suzukii | reverse complement strand
ACTTGGTCAAATGAACTCGGATTTCGATATGGCATACCTTTATGGGCTTGTGGAATGATTATGTTGTTATCTGCATTAAAATATATAACTTTAAAGGTAGTAAAAAATATGACCGTTTTTATGTCATTGATTTTAATTTTGCGAAGTTTTACTGAAATGGGCCTTCTTTCCATCTTTAAAAGCCCATAACTTGGTCAAATGAACTCGGATTTCGATATGGCATACCTTTATGGGCTTGTGGAATGATTATGTTGTTATCTGCATTAAAATATATAGCTTTAAAGGTAGTAAAAAATATGACCGTTTTTATGTCATTGATTTTAATTTTGCGAAGGTTTTCTGAAATGGGCCTTCTTTCCATCTTTAAAAGCCCATAACTTGGTCAAATGAACTCGGATTTCGATATGGCATACCTTTATGGGCTTGTGGAATAATTATGTTGTTATCTGCATTAAAATATATAACTTTAAAGAAAGTAAAAAGTATGACCGTTTTTATGTCATTGACTTTAATTTCGCAAAATTTTACTGAAATGGGCCTTCTTTCCATCTTTAAAAGCCCATAACTTGGTCAAATGAACTCGGATTTCGATATGGCATACCTTTATGGGCTTGTTGGATGATTTTGTTGTTATCTGCATAAAAATATTTATCTTAAAGGTAGTAAAAAACTTGATCGTTTTTATGTCATTGATTTTAATTTTGCGAAGGTTTGCTGAAATGGGCCTTCTTTATTATTATTATTATTATTATTTATTGTTTTCTTCTTTCTTCTTCTTTCCATCTTTAAAAGCCCATAACTTGGTCAAATGAACTCGGATTTCGATATGGCATACCTTTATGGGCTTGTGGAATGATTATGTTGTTATCTGCATTAAAATATATAATTTAAAGGTAGTAAAAAATATGACCGCTTTTTATGTCATTGATTTTAATTTTGCGAAGGTTTACTGAAGGTTTCCATCTTTAAAAGCCCATAACTTCGTCAAATGAACTCGGATTTCGATATGGCATACCTTTATGGGCTTGTTGGATGATTTTGTTGTTATCTGCATAAAAATATTTAACTTAAAGGTAGTAAAAAACTTGATCGTTTTTATGTCATTGATTTTAATTTTGCGAGGGTTTACTGAAATGGGCCTTCTTTCCATCCTTAAAAGCCCATAACTTGGTCAAATGAACTCGGATTTCGATATGGCATACCTTTATGGGCTTGTGGAATGATTATGTTGTTATCTGCATTAAAATATATAACTTTAAAGGTAGTAAAAAATATGACCGTTTTTATGTCATTGATTTTAATTTTGCGAAGTTTTACTGAAATGGGCCTTCTTTCCATCTTTAAAAGCCCATAACTTGGTCAAATGAACTCGGATTTCGATATGGCATACCTTTATGGGCTTGTGGAATGATTATGTTGTTATCTGCATTAAAATATAAAACTTTAAAAGTAGTACAAAATATAACCGTTTTGATGTCATTGATTTTAATTTTGCGAAGGCTTACTGAAATGGGCCTTCTTTCCATCTTTAAAAGCCCATAACTTGGTCAAATGAACTCGGATTTCGATATGGCATACCTTTATGGGCTTGTGGAATGATTATGTTGTTATCTGCATTAAAATATATAACTTTAAAGGTAGTCAAAAATATGACCGTTTTTATGTCATTGATTTTAATTTTGCGAAGTTTTACTGAAATGGGCCTTCTTTCCATCTTTAAAAGCCCATAACTTGGTCAAATGAACTCGGATTTCGATATGGCATACCTTTATGGGCTTGTGGAATGATTATGTTGTTATCTGCATTAAAATATATAACTTTAAAGGTAGTACAAAATATGACCGTTTTGATGTCATTGATTTTAATTTTGCGAAGGTTTACTGAAATGGGCCTTCTTTCCATCTTTAAAAGCCCATAGCTTGGTCAAATGAACTCGGATTTCGATATAGCATACCTTTATGGGCTTGTTGGATAATTTTGTTGTTATCTGCATTAAAATATATAACTTTAAAGGTAGTACAAAATATGACCGTTTTGATGTCATTGATTTTAATTTTGCGAAGGTTTACTGAAATGGGCCTTCTTTCCATCTTTAAAAGCCCATAGCTTGGTCAAATGAACTCGGATTTCGATATAGCATACCTTTATGGGCTTGTTGGATAATTTTGTTGTTATCTGCAACAAAATATATAACTTTAAAGGTAGTAAAAAATATGACCGTTTTGATGCCATTGATTTTAATTTTCCGAAGATTTACTGAAATGGGCCTTCTTTCCATCTTTAAAAGCCCATAACTTGGTCAAATGAACTCGGATTTCGATATGGTATACCTTTATGGGCTTGTGGAATGATTACGTTGTTATCTGCATTAAAATATATAACTGTAAAGGTAGTAATAAATGTGACCGCTTTTTATGTCATTGATTTTAATTTTGCGAAGGTTTACTGAAGGGTTCCATCTTTAAAAGCCCATAACTTGGTCAAATGAACTCGGATTTCGATATGGCATACCTTTATGGGCTTGTGGAATGATTATGTTGTTATCTGCATTAAAATATATAACTGTAAAGGTAGTAATAAATGTGACCGCTTTTAATGTCATTGATTTTAATTTTGCGAAGGTTTACTGAAGGTTTCCATCTTTAAAAGCCCATAACTTGGTCAAATGAACTCGGATTTCGATATGGCATACCTTTAAGGGCTTGTTGGATAATTTTGTTGTTATCTGCAATAAAATATATAACTTTAAAGGTAGTAAAAAATATGACCGTTTTGATGTCATTGATTCTAATTTTGCGAAGATTTACTGAAATGGGCCTTCTTTCCATCTTTAAAAGCCCATAACTTGGTCAAATGAACTCGGATTTCGATATGGCATACCTTTATGGGCTTGTTGGATGATTTTGTTGTTATCTGCAATAAAATATATAACTTTAAAGGTAGTAAAAAATATGACCGTTTTGATGTCATTGATTTTAATTTTGCGACGATTTACTGAAATGGGCCTTCTTTCCATCTTTAAAAGCCCATAACTTCGTCAAATGAACTCGGATTTCGATATGGCATACCTTTATGGGCTTGTGGAATAATTATGTTGTTATCTGCATTAAAATATATAACTTTAAAGAAAGTAAAAAGTATGACCGTTTTTATGTCATTGACTTTAATTTCGCAAAATTTTACTGAAATGGGCCTTCTTTCCATCTTTAAAAGCCCATAACTTGGTCAAATGAACTCGGATTTCGATATGGCATACCTTTATGGGCTTGTTGGATGATTTTGTTGTTATCTGCATAAAAATATTTATCTTAAAGGTAGTAAAAAACTTGATCGTTTTTATGTCATTGATTTTAATTTTGCGAAGGTTTGCTGAAATGGGCCTTCTTTATTATTATTATTATTATTATTTATTGTTTTCTTCTTTCTTCTTCTTTCCATCTTTAAAAGCCCATAACTTGGTCAAATGAACTCGGATTTCGATATGGCATACCTTTATGGGCTTGTGGAATGATTATGTTGTTATCTGCATTAAAATATATAATTTAAAGGTAGTAAAAAATATGACCGCTTTTTATGTCATTGATTTTAATTTTGCGAAGGTTTACTGAAGGTTTCCATCTTTAAAAGCCCATAACTTCGTCAAATGAACTCGGATTTCGATATGGCATACCTTTATGGGCTTGTTGGATGATTTTGTTGTTATCTGCATATAAATATTTAACTTAAAGGTAGTAAAAAACTTGATCGTTTTTATGTCATTGATTTTAATTTTGCGAGGGTTTACTGAAATGGGCCTTCTTTCCATCTTTAAAAGCCCATAACTTGGTCAAATGAACTCGGATTTCGATATGGCATACCTTTATGGGCTTGTGGAATGATTATGTTGTTATCTGCATTAAAATATATAACTTTAAAGGTAGTAAAAAATATGACCGTTTTTATGTCATTGATTTTAATTTTGCGAAGTTTTACTGAAATGGGCCTTCTTTCCATCTTTAAAAGCCCATAACTTGGTAAAATGAACTCGGATTTCGATATGGCATACCTTTATGGGCTTGTGGAATGATTATGTTGTTATCTGCATTAAAATATAAAACTTTAAAAGTAGTACAAAATATAACCGTTTTGATGTCATTGATTTTAATTTTGCGAAGGCTTACTGAAATGGGCCTTCTTTCCATCTTTAAAAGCCCATAACTTGGTCAAATGAACTCGGATTTCGATATGGCACACCTTTATGGGCTTGTGGAATGATTATGTTGTTATCTGCATTAAAATATATAACTTTAAAGGTAGTCAAAAATATGACCGTTTTTATGTCATTGATTTTAATTTTGCGAAGTTTTACTGAAATGGGCCTTCTTTCCATCTTTAAAAGCCCATAACTTGGTCAAATGAACTCGGATTTCGATATGGCATACCTTTATGGGCTTGTGGAATGATTATGTTGTTATCTGCATTAAAATATATAACTTTAAAGGTAGTACAAAATATGACCGTTTTGATGTCATTGATTTTAATTTTGCGAAGGTTTACTGAAATGGGCCTTCTTTCCATCTTTAAAAGCCCATAGCTTGGTCAAATGAACTCGGATTTCGATATAGCATACCTTTATGGGCTTGTTGGATAATTTTGTTGTTATCTGCATTAAAATATATAACTTTAAAGGTAGTACAAAATATGACCGTTTTGATGTCATTGATTTTAATTTTGCGAAGGTTTACTGAAATGGGCCTTCTTTCCATCTTTAAAAGCCCATAGCTTGGTCAAATGAACTCGGATTTCGATATAGCATACCTTTATGGGCTTGTTGGATAATTTTGTTGTTATCTGCAACAAAATATATAACTTTAAAGGTAGTACAAAATATGACCGTTTTGATGCCATTGATTTTAATTTTCCGAAGATTTACTGAAATGGGCCTTCTTTCCATCTTTAAAAGCCCATAACTTGGTCATATGAACTCGGATTTCGATATGGTATACCTTTATGGGCTTGTGGAATGATTATGTTGTTATCTGCATTAAAATATATAACTGTAAAGGTAGTAATAAATGTGACCGCTTTTTATGTCATTGATTTTAATTTTGCGAAGGTTTACTGAAGGGTTCCATCTTTAAAAGCCCATAACTTGGTCAAATGAACTCGGATTTCGATATGGCATACCTTTATGGGCTTGTGGAATGATTATGTTGTTATCTGCATTAAAATATATAACTGTAAAGGTAGTAATAAATGTGACCGCTTTTAATGTCATTGATTTTAATTTTGCGAAGGTTTACTGAAGGTTTCCATCTTTAAAAGCCCATAACTTGGTCAAATGAACTCGGATTTCGATATGGCATACCTTTAAGGGCTTGTTGGATAATTTTGTTGTTATCTGCAATAAAATATATAACTTTAAAGGTAGTAAAAAATATGACCGTTTTGATGTCATTGATTTTAATTTTGCGAAGATTTACTGAAATGGGCCTTCTTTCCATCTTTAAAAGCCCATAACTTGGTCAAATGAACTCGGATTTCGATATGGCATACCTTTATGGGCTTGTTGGATGATTTTGTTGTTATCTGCAATAAAATATATAACTTTAAAGGTAGTAAAAAATATGACCGTTTTGATGTCATTGATTTTAATTTTGCGACGATTTACTGAAATGGGCCTTCTTTCCATCTTTAAAAGCCCATAACTTCGTCAAATGAACTCGGATTTTGATATGGCATACCTTTATGGGCTTGTTGGATGATTTTGTTGTTATCTGCATAAAAATATTTAACTTAAAGGTAGTTAAAAACTTGATCGTTTTTATGTCATTGATTTTAATTTTGCGAAGGTTTGCTGAAATGGGCCTTCTTTTCATCTTTAAAAGCCCATAACTTGGTCAAATGAACTCGGATTTCGATATGGCATACCTTTATGGGCTTGTGGAATGATTATGTTGTTATCTGCATTAAAATATATAACGTTAAAGAAAGTAAAAAATATGACCGTTTTTTATGTCGCAAAGGTTTACTGAAATGGGCCTTCTTTCCATCTTTAAAAGCCCATAACTTGGTCAAATGAACTCGGATTTCGATATGGCATACCTTTATGGGCTTGTGGAATGATTATGTTGTTATCTGCATTAAAATATATAACTTTAAAGGTAGTGAAAAATATGACCGTTTTTATGTCATTGATTTTAATTTTGTGAAGGTTTACTGAAATGGGACTTCTTTCCATCTTTAAAAGCCCATAACTTGGTCAAATGAACTCGGATTTCGATATGGCATACCTTTATAGACTTGTTGGATGATTTTGTTGTTATCTGCATAAAAATATTTAACTTAAAGGTAGTAAAAAACTTGATCGTTTTTATGTCATTGATTTTAATTTTGCGAAGGTTTGCTGAAATGGGCCTTCTTTTCATCTTTAAAAGCCCATAACTTGGTCAAATGAACTCGGATTTCGATATGGCATACCTTTATGGGCTTGTTGGATAATTTTGTTGTTATCTGCAATAAAATATATAACCTTAAAGGTAGTAAAAAATATGACCGTTTTGATGTCATTGATTTTAATTTTGCGAAGATTTACTGAAATGGGCCTTCTTTCCATCTTTAAAAGCCCATAACTTGGTCAAATAAACTCGGATTTCGATATGGCATACCTTTATGGGCTTGTTGGATGATTTTGTTGTTATCTGCAATAAAATATATAACTTTAAAGGTAGTAAAAAATATGACCGTTTTGATGTCATTGATTTTAATTTTGCGAAGATTTACTGAAATGGGCCTTCTTTCCATCTTTAAAAGCCCATAACTTGGTCAAATGAACTCGGATTTTGATATGGCATACCTTTATGGGCTTGTTGGATGATTTTGTTGTTATCTGCAATAAAATATATAACTTTAAAGGTAGTAAAAAATATGACCGTTTTGATGTCATTGATTTTAATTTTGCGAAGATTTACTGAAATGGGCCTTCTTTCCATCTTTAAAAGCCCATAACTTGGTCAAATGAACTCGGATTTCGATATGGCATACCTTTATGGGCTTGTTGGATGATTTTGTTGTTATCTGCAATAAAATATATAACTTTAAAGGTAGTAAAAAACTTGATCGTTTTTATGTCATTGATTTTAATTTTGCGAAGGTTTGCTGAAATGGGCCTTCTTTTCATCTTTAAAAGCCCATAACTTGGTCAAATGAACTCGGATTTCGATATGGCATACCTTTATGGGCTTGTTGGATAATTTTGTTGTTATCTGCAATAAAATATATAACCTTAAAGGTAGTAAAAAATATGACCGTTTTGATGTCATTGATTTTAATTTTGCGAAGATTTACTGAAATGGGCCTTCTTTCCATCTTTAAAAGCCCATAACTTGGTCAAATAAACTCGGATTTCGATATGGCATACCTTTATGGGCTTGTTGGATGATTTTGTTGTTATCTGCAATAAAATATATAACTTTAAAGGTAGTAAAAAATATGACCGTTTTGATGTCATTGATTTTAATTTTGCGAAGATTTACTGAAATGGGCCTTCTTTCCATCTTTAAAAGCCCATAACTTGGTCAAATGAACTCGGATTTTGATATGGCATACCTTTATGGGCTTGTTGGATGATTTTGTTGTTATCTGCAATAAAATATATAACTTTAAAGGTAGTAAAAAATATGACCGTTTTGATGTCATTGATTTTAATTTTGCGAAGATTTACTGAAATGGGCCTTCTTTCCATCTTTAAAAGCCCATAACTTGGTCAAATGAACTCGGATTTCGATATGGCATACCTTTATGGGCTTGTTGGATGATTTTGTTGTTATCTGCAATAAAATATATAACTTTAAAGGTAGTAAAAAATATGACCGTTTTGATGTCATTGATTTTAATTTTGCGAAGATTTACTGAAATGGGCCTTCTTTCCATCTTTAAAAGCCCATAACTTGGTCAAATGAACTCGGATTTCGATATGGCATACCTTTATGGGCTTGTTGGATGATTTTTTTGTTATCTGCAATAAAATATATAACTTTAAAGGTAGTAAAAAATATGACCGTTTTGATGTCATTGATTTTAATTTTGCGAAGATTTACTGAAATGGGCCTTCTTTCCATCTTTAAAAGCCCATAACTTGGTCAAATGAACTCGGATTTCGATATGGTATACCTTTATGGGCTTGTGGAATGATTATGTTGTTATCTGCATTAAAATATATAACTGTAAAGGTAGTAATAAATGTGACCGCTTTTTATGTCATTGATTTTAATTTTGCGAAGGTTTACTGAAGGTTTCCATCTTTAAAAGCCCATAACTTGGTCAAATGAACTCGGATTTCGATATGGGGCTTGTTGGATGATTTTGTTGTTATCTGCATTAAAATATATAACTTTAAAGGTAGTAAAAAATATGACAGCTTTTTATGTCATTGATTTTAATTTTGCGAGGGTTTACTGAAATGGGCCTTCTTTCCATCTTTAAAAGCCCATAACTTGGTCAAATGAACTCGGATTTCGATATGGCATACCTTTATGGGCTTGTGGAATGATTATGTTGTTATCTGCATTAAAATATATAACTTTAAAGGTAGTAAAAAATATGACCGTTTTTATGTCATTGATTTTAATTTTGGGAAGTTTTACTGAAATGGGCCTTCTTTCCATCTTTAAAAGCCCATAACTTGGTCAAATGAACTCGGATTTCGATATGGCATACCTTTATGGGCTTGTGGAATGATTATGTTGTTATCTGCATTAAAATATATAACTTTAAAGTTAGTACAAAATATGACCGTTTTGATGTCATTGATTTTAATTTTGCGAAGGTTTACTGAAATGGGCCTTCTTTCCATCTTTAAAAGCCCATAACTTGGTCAAATAAACTCGGATTTCGATATGGTATACCTTTATGGGCTTGTGGAATGATTATGTTGTTTTCTGCATTAAAATATATAACTGTAAAGGTAGTAATAAATGTGACCGCTTTTTATGTCATTGATTTTAATTTTGCGAAGGTTTACTGAAGGTTTCCATCTTTAAAAGCCCATAACTTGGTCAAATGAACTCGGATTTCGATATGGCATACCTTTATGGGCTTGTGGAATGATTATGTTGTTATCTGCATTAAAATATATAACTGTAAAGGTAGTAATAAATGTGACCGCTTTTTATGTCATTGATTTTAATTTTGCGAAGGTTTACTGAAGGTTTCCATCTTTAAAAGCCCATAACTTGGTCAAATGAACTCGGATTTCGATATACCTTTATGGGCTTGTGGAATGATTATGTTGTTATCTGCATTAAAATATATAACTGTAAAGGTAGTAATAAATGTGACCGCTTTTTATGTCATTGATTTTAATTTTGCGAAGGTTTACTGAAGGTTTCCATCTTTAAAAGCCCATAACTTAGTCAAATGAACTCGGATTTCGATATGGCATACCTTTATGGGCTTGTGGAATGATTATGTTGTTATCTGCATTAAAATATATAGCTTTAAAGGTAGTAAAAAATATGACCGTTTTTATGTCATTGATTTTAATTTTGCGAAGGTTTTCTGAAATGGGCCTTCTTTCCATCTTTAAAAGCCCATAACTTGGTCAAATGAACTCGGATTTCGATATGGCATACCTTTATGGGCTTGTGGAATAATAATGTTGTTATCTGCATTAAAATATATAGCTTTAAAGGTAGTAAAAAATATGACCGTTTTTATGTCATTGATTTTAATTTTGCGAAGGTTTTCTGAAATGGGCCTTCTTTCCATCTTTAAAAGCCCATAACTTGGTCAAATGAACTCGGATTTCGATATGGCATACCTTTATGGGCTTGTGGAATAATAATGTTGTTATCTGCATTAAAATATATAACTTTAAAGAAAGTAAAAAACATGACCGTTTTTATGTCATTGATTTTAATTTCGCAAAATTTTACTGAAATGGGCCTTCTTTCCATCTTTAAAAGCCCATAACTTGGTCAAATGAACTCGGATTTCGATATGGCATACCTTTATGGGCTTGTGGAATGATTATGTTGTTATCTGCATTAAAATATATAACTTTAAAGTTAGTACAAAATATGACCGTTTTGATGTCATTGATTTTAATTTTGGGAAGGTTTACTGAAATGGGACTTCTTTCCATCTTTAAAAGCCCATAACTTGGTCAAATGAACTCGAATTTCGATATTGCATACCTTTATGGGCTTGATGGATGATTTTGTTGTTATCTGCATAAAAATATTTAACTTAAAGGTAGTAAAAAACTTGATCGTTTTTATGTCATTGATTTTAATTTTGCGAAGGTTTGCTGAAATGGGCCTTCTTTCCATCTTTAAAAGCCCATAACTTGGTCAAATGAACTCGGATTTCGATATGGCATACCTTTATGGGCTTGTGGAATGATTATGTTGTTATCTGCATTAAAATATATAACTGTAAAGGTAGCAATAAATGTGACCGCTTTTTATGTCATTGATTTTAATTTTGCGAAGGTTTACTGAAGGTTTCCATCTTTAAAAGCCCATAACTTGGTCAAATGAACTCGGATTTCGATATGGTATACCTTTATGGGCTTGTGGAATGATTATGTTGTTATCTGCATTAAAATATATAACTGTAAAGGTAGTAATAAATGTGACCGCTTTTCATGTCATTGATTTTAATTTTGCGAAGGTTTACTGAAGGTTTCCATCTTTAAAAGCCCATAACTTAGTCAAATGAACTCGGATTTCGATATGGCATACCTTTATGGGCTTGTGGAATGATTATGTTGTTATCTGCATTAAAATATATAACTGTAAAGGTAGTAATAAATGTGACCGCTTTTTATGTCATTGATTTTAATTTTGCGAAGGTTTACTGAAGGTTTCCATCTTTAAAAGCCCATAACTTGGCCAAATGAACTCGGATTTCGATATGGCATACCTTTATGGGCTTGTGGAATGATTATGTTGTTATCTGCATTAAAATATATAACTTTAAAGGTAGTAAAAAATATGACCGTTTTTATGTCATTGATTTTAATTTTGGGAAGGTTTACTGAAATGGGCCTTCTTTCCATCTTTAAAAGCCCATAACTTGGTCAAATGAACTCGGATTTCGATATGGCATACCTTTATGGGCTTGTGGAATGATTATGTTGTTATCTGCATTAAAATATATAACTTTAAAGAAAGTAAAAAATATGACCGCTTTTTATGTCATTGATTTTAATTTTGCGAAGGTTTACTGAAGGTTTCCATCTTTAAAAGCCCATAACTTGGTCAAATGAACTCGGATTTCGATATGGCATACCTTTATGGGCTTGTTGGATGATTTTGTTGTTATCTGCATAAAAATATTTAACTTAAAGGTAGTAAAAAACTTGATCGTTTTTATGTCATTGATTTTAATTTTGCGAAGGTTTGCTGAAATGGGCCTTCTTTTCATCTTTAAAAGCCCATAACTTGGTCAAATGAACTCGGATTTCGATATGGCATACCTTTATGGGCTTGTGGAATGATTATGTTGTTATCTGCATTAAAAAATACAACGTTAAAGAAAGTAAAAAATATGACCGTTTTTTCTGTCATTGATTTTAATTTCGCAAAGGTTTACTGAAATGGGCCTTCTTTCCATCTTTAAAAGCCCATAACTTGGTCAAATGAACTCGGATTTCGATATGGCATACCTTTATGGGCTTGTGGAATGATTATGTTGTTATCTGCATTAAAATATATAACTTTAAAGGTAGTGAAAAATATGACCGTTTTTATGTCATTGACTTTAATTTTGTGAAGGTTTACTGAAATGGGACTTCTTTCCATCTTTAAAAGCCCATAACTTGGTCAAATAAACTCGGATTTCGATATGGCATACCTTTATAGACTTGTTGGATGATTTTTTGTTATCTGCATAAAAATATTTAACTTAAAGGTAGTAAAAAATTTGATCGTTTTTATGTCATTGATTTTAATTTTGCGAAGGTTTACTGAAATGGGCCTTCTTTCCATCTTTAAAAGCCCATAACTTGGTCAAACGAACTCGGATTTCGATATGGCATACCTTTATGGGCTTGTGGAATGATTATGTTGTTATCTGCATTAAAATATATAACTTTAAAGGAAGTAAAAAAAATGACCGTTTTTATGTCATTGATTTGAATTTTGCGAAGGTTTACTGAAATGGGCCTTCTTTCCATCTTTAAAAGCCCATAACTTGGTCAAATGAACTCGGATTTCGATATGGTATACCCTTATGGGCTTGTGGAATGATTATGTTGTTATCTGCATTAAAATATATAACCTTAAAGGTAGTAAAAAATATGACCGCTTTTTATGTCATTGATTTTAATTTTGCGAAGGTCTACTGAAATGGGCCTTCTTTCCATCTTTAAAAGCCCATAACTTGGTCAAATGAACTCGGATTTCGATATGGCATACCTTTATGGGCTTGTGGAATGATTATGTTGTTATCTGCATTAAAATATATAACTTTAAAGGTAGTAAAAAATACGACCGCTTTTTATGTCATTGATTTTAATTTTGCGAAGGTTTACTGAAGGTTTCCATCTTTAAAAGCCCATAACTTGGCCAAATAAACTCGGATTTCGATATGGCATACCTTTATGGGCTTGTAGAATGATTATGTTGTTATCTGCATTAGAATATATAACTTTAAAGGAAGTAAAAAATATGACCGTTTTTATGTCATTGATTTTAATTTCGCAAAGGTTTACTGAAATGGGCCTTCTTTAAAAGCCCATAACTTGGTCAAATGAACTCGGATTTCGATATGGCATACCTTTATGGGCTTGTGGAATAATAATGTTGTTATCTGCATTAAAATTGTAATAGGCAATAAATTTACTATGGCGATAGCTTTAGTTTTAACTCTTCATTTCTTAATTTCACAACGTATCTGCGATCTCCTATGCTGCAGTACTTGGTAGAAAGGGATGACAACATAACGTTTACAGTTAACTTAAACTAGGTTTCCCGCTTATTCTATAGTACAGTGGGTGTCGTATTAATATATTACATCATATGTCGTACAGTGGGCCATGTCAGTATATGTCCTACTACAACTCGGCCATCCTGACTGTATGATCCCCTGATCACCGTGAACATCAATTAAAGTTTATTTATTTACAAAATGTGTTGCAGTTCTTATTAATTTACCTTATAAGTAGTGATAATTATTTTTATACATATTTTATTTCTGTTTTTTTTTTCATTTCTTTTTGGAACCTACCCAATGCTTAATATTATTTATGCTCCATACACCTTGATAAGGGTTGCGTGATACCTGGAATCCTTCAACATCTTTTAACAAAAATCTGTCATTTCTTAGTACTTTTGAAATTACATACGGGCACTTGTTCTTCGGAATTAACTTTCTAGAGACGCCAGTTGTGCTATCGAAATTCTTCACCATAACGTAATCTCCTTTTTTATATTGTGACGGTTTTTTAGCTTTCTTATCATATTGCAGTTTGTTGTATGCTTGTGCTTTTTCTTGACATTTTCCTGCTATGATTCTAACGTTTTCCAGGTCTCTGTCTTCTGGTGCATTATCTAATTCTTCAAGCTTTTCTTTTAATTCGTCTACTACTTTTCCTCTTTGCTCTAAACCGAATAACATTTTGCTTGGACTTTGTTTAATACTACGATGTTGGGTGTTATTAAACACATGCTCTACTTTATCTATAACTAAGTCCCAGTATATACCTTTCTCTGGCTCTACCAGTTTGGCTATCATTGGCCCAAGACTTCTGTTTATTCTTTCTACCTGGCCGTTTGCTTGAGGTGATCCTGTTGCTATTTTCATATGCTTAATATCGAACTCTAACATAAAATCGTCAAATTCTTTGGAAGTGAAACAGCTACCTCTATCTGAAATAATGCACTTGGGCTTGCTGTATGCTCTAAAATAATCCTTGAGTGCTATGATAACTTCCCGGGTATTTGTTGTCTTTGTGGTATATAAACGTACAAACTTAGTAAAACCGTCAACGACGACAAATATATGTTTCTTTGATCTTCCTGAATCAACTGGACCATAATGGTCAATGTGGATAAGTTCAAAGGGCTTACTACCTTTTGGAATTGAATGTAAAAATCCTTCTTTACCTGTATTAGGGGAAAATGCTACACATTTTAGGCAGTTATTTATATGGCTCATACACTTCTCCTTGGCGTTTGGAAACCAATAACTTTTTGCAATAACATCTAACATTTTGTCTCTCCCTATGTGACCGATTTCATTGTGGTATTTGAAGAGTATATGCTCTTCCATATCAATAGGCACATAAAATAACAATCTTTCATCGTTACTTTTTCTATAGACTATTCCGTTTCTCATTTCGAACAATTTATGCTCCTGTTCCTCTAACTGTTTCTTTATCTTCTGAACTTTTGGGTCCTTGGCTTGGCAAATAACCAGATTGTCTTCGAATGAATTTGTTTCTACTATTAAAATGTTCGTGCACCTGCTAAGGGCGTCAACGTGTTGCATTCTGTTTCCTTCCCTATGTATTAGATCGTAGTCATAATTTTGCAGCTCTAATGCCCATCTAGCTATACGCGGATTCAGCTCGATTTTATTAAGTGTTAACGTTAGAGAGTTACAGTCAGTTATAATCTTGAAATGCCTACCAAATAAATATATCCTAAATCTACGCAATGCGTGAATAATGGCCATGGTTTCAAGCTCAAAACTATGGTATTTCGATTCAGCAATGCTGGTGCGTTTGGAAAAATAAAAAATGGGGTGCAATTTTCCATCTTCTTTCTTTTGGAGTAGTACGGCTCCGAAACCAAGAGCGCTGGCATCGCAATGTAGCTCTACTTCGTCTTTGTGGTTATATAAGGCTAGCACTGGCGCTTCAACTAACTTATTTTTAAGCATCATAAAGCAGCTCATTTCCTTTTCTCCAAAATGGAATTTCTCGTCTTTTCTCAAGAGATCATATAAAGGTTTGGCTAGAGTCGAAAAATCTTTAATGAATCTACGGAAATAAGAACATAAGCCCAAAAAACTTTGGACATGTTGCGTTTTGTCTGGTATCGGAAAATTTTGAATTGCCTCTATTCCTTTATCATCAGCTCTGATGCCCTCGCCGTTTATAATGAAACCCAAATATTTAATGCTTTGTTGCAGGAACTCACATTTATCCATACGTAGCTCCAACTTATTCTTTGCTAATCTGTGAAACACCTCCTTTAAAATCTGAAAATGTTCATTAACATCTTTGCTAGCGATCATAATGTCGTCCATGTACACAATTACTTGATCCTTTCTAATAAGATCATCGAAGATTTTATTTATAAATCTTTGAAAAACTGCTGAAGCCGTTTTCAGTCCCATTGGCATTCTAAGAAATTCAAATTGGCCTAACGGTGTTACAAAAGAAGTATACTTAATTGATTCTTTATTGACAAAAACGTGAAAGTAACCGTTTTTTAGATCAAGTTTTGAAAATACTTTTTTACTAGCTAACTTGTCTAACAGGTCATCGATAAGCGGTATAGGGTGATTGTCTTTAATTAAAACCCTGTTGAGTTTTCTAAAATCTATGCAAAGTCGTATGTCCCCGGTTTTTTTCTTCACTAAAACTATGGGAGAAGCAAATTCAGACTGGCTTGGCTGAATGATCCCGTTCTCTAAATAATCGTCCAAAAGTTTTTGCAGTTTTTCTTTTTCCGCGTAGGCAAGCCGCCGCGGAGCACAGCTAAACGGTTTCGAGCTTTCTAAATTAAGTTTTATCTCACTTTTAATAAACGGTTCCTTTGGTTTCTCTACCCTAATTATCTTCTTTAATTGAGGTAGAAGATCTTGATTATCAATTGTACCCCATATGTAATCAGTGTCTTCGTCATCCATATAGTTTATGCTAAGCATTTCACGAATCGTTTTAGACATATTGCTTTCATTTTTGTTATTGACTATACCGCCCTCACTAACTTCGTCGATGGACGGACCGGTTGCCTTACTGACTATAGGGTCGTCTTTATTCCTGATCGAAACTCTTATTGCTCCACAATCTCTAAAACTAACTGTTTCAGTACCTGTACTACCACTTTTTTGTATAACTGTATCATCAACTTCTTCGCTAAATGAATCAATTATTGAATTACTAATTGTATTACTAATTGTTTTTCTAACTGTATCTTTTACTGTTTCTTTAACTTTATCATTAATTGGTTTGCTAACTGTATCACTAACTGTGTCACTAACTGTTTCCCTAACTATATCACTAACTGTTTCACTAACTGTTTCTCTAACTGTATCACTAACTGTTTCCTTCAGAATTTCGATAGCACTTTCCGGCTCCTTGCTAGCATCTAAATTATGCTTTAATTTGAATTCCCAGGCATTGCATACTCTTTCATTACAATCGGCATTCGTAGGCTCAATTGTGATCATTTTTAAGGCGCTTAAATCTAATTCTAAATCGCAAGCATCCATAAAATTCCTCCCAAGAACAACCTCATGGCTCATAGACTCATTGGGCACAATATAAAGGTAAAAATAACATTTCAATCGATTTTTAATTATGTAACAAAGTATTCTTCCATAAATTTTCAGTTGGCTTTTATTCAGCCCAAAGTAGTTTTCAGAGACGAACTCCATCTTAATTTTAGAGGAAATAACAGCTGTTTTGGCGAATGATATTGGGCTGCCAGTGTCTATGAGGCATGCTGCAATTAATGGGGTTTTAGGACTGTTGTAAAAAAATATTTGTATAAATCTTACGTATTTATTTGCATTTGCGCTTTTACGCTCAGGGCACTGACCCACAAAGTGTCCAAATTTGCCACATGCGTAGCATGATCCGGGCTCTCGTTTCGGTTTCTGACAGTCCTTGGCGTAGTGGCCCTTTGAGTTGCAATTGGCGCAACGGAAGTCCTTTGTGTCTGCAATCTTTCCGGAAGAGCGCTGCGAAGAATTGACCTCCTGCTTTCGTTCAGGTAAACGGATTGCAGAGAAGGCTTTCAAAATCTGCCCAGGTTCGGCGAAACATTGTATGCGAGCTTGGTCGCGTAGCCCTGGTGCTGGAATTCCTTCGATGATGTTTTCGAGGAGCTCCTCCTTGTCGATGTTTATATCGTTGGCCAGCATAACTTTCTCCTCGAAATAAGAAGCGAACCTTTCTCCTGAACGCCACTGACGATTTTGGAACGCGTTCCTCAGCTCCCCCTTTGACATCTTAGTTGCAAATGCTAGGATCAGCTGCTCACAAAGGTGGTCGGTTGGCTCCAAAATGCGTGTTGCGTTTGCGTGCAGCCAAACTTGGGCTTTTCCTTTTAGTTTGGCAATAAGAAGCATGCGCACATCAAACGAGTCCAAGTTGTACACCTGCGCAATGTTTTGCAGCTGTGTGACCCAGTTACGGGCACACGAGTTGCCGTCGTAGTCCATCGTTACTTCCTTTGCCAATGCGAGTGTTGTTGCGGGAGATTGTAACAATTTGTTTACATTTGCAAACTGGCATTGATCAGCACTGTCTGTGGCGTGCTTTCCAACACTAGAATTATCGATATCAAAGTTATCCCTGGCGCTGTTAACCCTGGGGCTGTTAGCGTTAACAGCGTCAATGCAAGCGAAACTGTTAGGGTTGCCAGAAGTTTCGATGTTGCATTCGATGACGTCATGGACTTCCTGAGCACGATTTGGCTTGTCCCTGGTGACGTCAGCGATCTCCGCCTGAAGCTGTTGCAATATGGCCTTGTTTGCGGCGATTTCGTCGAGAATTTTCTGCAGCTTCACCCTTTCGACATCTACCAGAGAAACGTTCTCCGTGCGTATATCGTCCACTGCCTGTGACGTCATCGTACCAGAGTCGAACAGAGCTTCCTGTGCGCCTTCCAAATGTTGTTGCAGCGGCAATGATGCGGCTCCCTCTAATTCGGTTTCTAGCGGCTGCTGGCTGTTGAATGAGGCTCCATTTGGTGGATCACCACGTGCTTCTGATGATAGGGTCTGCAGACGCGCCATCAATTCTGCTTTCGAGCCTGAGGTTTGCAGCCCGAGCACATTTAGCCAGTTTTTTAACTGAACGACCGTGAATTGATTTAAATCTATGTCAGGCATTTTGAGTAAGAACCACTTCTGATATTGTAATAGGCAATAAATGTACTCCGGCGATAGCTTTAGTTTTAACTCTTTATTTCTTAATTTCACAACCGCTTCCTTCGAACGTATAACACAGAGTGTCGCAACGATTCTCCCTCTTCCTACTTCTCGCTCATCCGTGTGAGCGAGGCAGGTATACGTATCTGCGATCTCCTATGCTGCAGTACTTGGTAGAAAGGGATGACAACATAACGTTTACAGTTAACTTAAACTAGGTTTCCCGCTTATTCTATAGTACAGTGGGTGTCGTATTAATATATTACATCATATGTCGTACAGTGGGCCATGTCAGTATATGTCCTACTACAAAATATATAACTTTAAAGAAAGTACAAAATATGACCGTTTTTATGTCATTGATTTTAATTTCGCAAAATTTTACTGAAATGGGCCTTCTTTCCATCTTTAAAAGCCCATAACTTGGTCAAATGAACTTGGATTTCGATATGGCATACCTTTATGGGCTTGTGGAATGATTATGTTGTTATCTGCATTAAAATATATAACGTTAAAGGTAGTAAAAAATATGACCGTTTTTATGTCATTGATTTTAATTTTGTGAAGGTTTACTGAAATGGGACTTCTTTCCATCTTTAAAAGCCCATAACTTGGTCAAATGAACTCGAATTTCGATATGGCATACCTTTATGGGCTTGTTGGATGATTTTGTTGTTATCTGCATAAAAATATTTAACTTAAAGGTAGTAAAAAACTTGATCGTTTTTATGTCATTGATTTTAATTTTGCGAAGATTTGCTGAAATGGGCCTTCTTTCCATCTTTAAAAGCCCATAACTTGGTCAAATTAACTCGGATTTCGATATGGCATACCTTTATGGGCTTGTGGAATGATTATGTTGTTATCTGCATTATAATATATAACTTTAAAGAAAGTAAAAAATATGACCGCTTTTTATGTCATTGATTTTAATTTTGCGAAGGTTTACTGAAGGTTTCCATCTTTAAAAGCCCATAACTTGGTCAAATGAACTCGGATTTCGATATGGCATACCTTTATGGGCTTGTTGGATGATTTTGTTGTTATCTGCATAAAAATATTTAACTTAAAGGTAGTAAAAAACTTGATCGTTTTTATGTCATTGATTTTAAATTTGCGAAGGTTTGCTGAAATGGGCCTTCTTTTCATCTTTAAAAGCCCATAACTTGGTCAAATGAACTCGGATTTCGATATGGCATACCTTTATGGGCTTGTGGAATGATTATGTTGTTATCTGCATTAAAATATACAACGTTAAAGAAAGTAAAAAATATGACCGTTTTTTATGTCATTGATTTTAATTTCGCAAAGGTTTACTGAAATGGGCCTTCTTTCCATCTTTAAAAGCCCATAACTTGGTCAAATGAACTCGGATTTCGATTTGGCATTCCTTTATGGGCTTGTGGAATGATTATGTTGTTATCTGCATTAAAATATATAACTTTAAAGGTAGTGAAAAATATGACCGTTTTTATGTCATTGATTTTAATTTTGCGAAGGTTTACTGAAATGGGCCTTCTTTCCATCTTTAAAAGCCCATAACTTGGTCAAATGAACTCGGATTTCGATATGGTATACCCTTATGGGCTTGTGGAATGATTATGTTGTTATCTGCATTAAAATATATAACCTTAAAGGTAGTAAAAAATATGACCGCTTTTTATGTCATTGATTTTAATTTTGCGAAGGTCTACTGAAATGGGCCTTCTTTCCATCTTTAAAAGCCCATAACTTGGTCAAATGAACTCGGATTTCGATATGGCATACCTTTATGGGCTTGTGGAATGATTATGTTGTTATCTGCATTAAAATATATAACTTTAAAGGTAGTAAAAAATACGACCGCTTTTTATGTCATTGATTTTAATTTTGCGAAGGTTTACTGAAGGTTTCCATCTTTAAAAGCCCATAACTTGGTCAAATGAACTCGGATTTCGATATGGCATACCTTTATGGACTTGTGGAATGATTATGTTGTTATCTGCATTAAAATATATACCTTTAAAGGTAGTAAAAAATACGACCGCTTTTTATGTCATTGATTTTAATTTTGCGAAGGTTTACTGAAGGTTTCCATTTTTAAAAGCCCATAACTTGGTCAAATAAACTCGGATTTCGATATGGCATACCTTTATGGGCTTGTAGAATGATTATGTTGTTATCTGCATTAGAATATATAACTTTAAAGGAAGTAAAAAATATGACCGTTTTTATGTCATTGATTTTAATTTCGCAAAGGTTTACTGAAATGGGCCTTCTTTCCATCTTCAAAAGCCCATAGCTTGGTCAAATGAACTCGGATTTCGATATGGCATACCTTTATGGGCTTGTAGAATGATTATGTTGTTATCTGCATTAAAATATATAACTTTAAAGGTAGTGAAAAATATGACCGTTTTTATGTCATTGATTTTAATTTTGTGAAGGTTTACTGAAATGGGACTTCTTTCCATCTTTAAAAGCCCATAACTTGGTCAAATGAACTCGGATTTCGATATGGCATACCTTTATGGGCTTGTTGGATGATTTTGTTGTTATCTGCATACAAATATTTAACTTAAAGGTAGTAAAAAATGTGATCGTTTTTATGTCATTGATTTTAATTTAGCGAAGTTTTACTGAAGTGGGCCTTCTTTCCATCTTTAAAGGCCCATAGCTTGGTCAAATAAACTCGGATTTCGGTATGGCATACCTTTATGGGCTTGTAGAATGATTATGTTGTTATCTGCATTAAAATATATAACTTTAAAGGTAGTGAAAAATATGACCGTTTTTATGTCATTGATTTTAATTTTGTGAAGGTTTACTGAAATGGGACTTCTTTCCATCTTTAAAAGCCCATAACTTGGTCAAATGAACTCGGATTTCGATATGGCATACCTTTATGGGCTTGTTTGATGATTTTGTTGTTATCTGCATACAAATATTTAACTTAAAGGTAGTAAAAAATTTGATCGTTTTTATGTCATTGATTTTAATTTTGCGAAGGTTTACTGAAATGGGCCTTCTTTCCATCTTTAAAAGCCCATAGCTTGGTCAAATGAACTCGGATTTCGATATGGCATACCTTTATGGGCTTGTGGAATGATTATGTTGTTATCTGCATTAAAATATATAACTTTAAAGGAAGTAAAAAAAATGACCGTTTTTATGTAATTGATTTTAATTTTGCGAAGGTTTACTGAAATGGGCCTTCTTTCCATCTTTGAAAGCCCATAACTTGGTCAAATGAACTCGGATTTCGATATGGTATACCTTTATGGGCTTGTGGAATGATTATGTTGTTATCTGCATTAAAATATATAACTTTAAAGGTAGAAAAAAATATGACAGTTTTTATGTCATTGATTTTTATTTTGCGAAGGTTTACAGAAATGGGCCTTCTTTCCATCTTTAAAAGCCCATAACTTGGTCAAATGAACTCGGATTTCGATATGGTATACCTTTATGGGCTTGTGGAATGATTATGTTGTTATCTGCATTAAAATATATAACTTTAAAGGTAGTAAAAAATATGACCGCTTTTCATTTCATTGATTTTAATTTTGCGAGGGTTTACTGAAATGGGCCTTCTTTCCACCTTTAAAAGCCCATAACTTGGTCAAATGAACTCGGATTTCGATATGGTATACCTTTATGGGCTTGTGGAATGATTATATTGTTATCTGCATTAAAATATATAACTTTAAAGGTAGTAAAAAATATGACCGCTTTTCATTTCATTGATTTTAATTTTGCGAGGGTTTACTGAAATGGGCCTTCTTTCCACCTTTAAAAGCCCATAACTTGGTCAAATGAACTCGGATTTCGATATGGCATACCTTTATGGGCTTGTGGAGTGATTAAAATATATAACTTTAAAGGAAGTAAAAAATATGACCGTTTTTATGTCATTGATTTTAATTTTGCGAAGGTTTACTGAAATGGGCCTTCTTTCCATCTTTAAAAGCCCATAACTTGGTCAAATGTACTCGGATTTCGATATGGCATACCTTTATGGGCTTGTAGAATGATTATGTTGTTATCTGCATTAGAATATATAACTTTAAAGGAAGTAAAAAATATGACCGTTTTGTAGCAGGATTGCCACGTCGTAGTATGTATGTATGTGTATGTTATTGTATTCCTTCTAGATCATTCATGTTAGTTCTAAGAATAAGTTGTTGTTGTTGTACGATGCCGCTCACGGTTCTCTAACTCTCTCTCTCAATCTCATCGCTCTCACACTCTCTCAATGAATCGGGGGTTGATGCGGATCGTGAGTTGAGAGCGAGGGCAGTTGAACGCCGACCGTGATCCTGAACATACCAAATTATCAAATAAAAGAAAAGACTAGAAGTATATATCTGCGTTGGTGTTTAACTTCAGGGGAATACGTTATACCCCTACAAAATCAGAAGTGGGCCGATCACGAGCCAATTAATTAAAGTAAAGACAAAAGAAAATCAAAATGGAATTAAATAATGCTTCGATCGAACAATTAAAAGGGTGGTTGAGTGTGTTGAAGCTATCAACAACCGGAACGAAAAAGGAATTGATCTTGCGGTTAAATAAAGTACCAAAGGAAGTTCGTGGAAAAGTTGGTGAAATGGCGAAACAAAAAGATGATGAAGATGGCGACAAAAGTAAGGGCAATGACAGCAGCGACGAAATTTTCGAAGACGGTGGCGGAATTTTCCAGAAAGAAGGCGGCGACGGAAGTAACGGCAAAGACGGAGATAAAAGCTACGGCAAAGACGGCGGCATCCAGAGCTACGACAAAGAAGACGGCGACAAAAGTGACGGCGGCATTGAGAATTACATCGAAGAAGACGGCGAAACTAACGGCGAAGATGGTGCAGCGAATGACGAAGTGGCTGGCAGCATGCTCAGAATTAGAGGCAAACGGAGCAACGAAAAAGGCGGCGAACAAAACGGAGACGGTGGAAGGAACGACAATTACGCAGAAGACGGCATGCACAACCAGGCTGGAGAAAATTCTAGAAACGCAAAAAGCAGCGAACGTAAAGCGGTGGTGGAAAATTTTAACGAGAGCATCGACGTCTCGTTGGGCATGGCAACACAGGTATTGAGTGAGTTTTCTGGTGAGTCGTGTGCCCGCAAATGGACTACTCAGGTGCAGAATATCGCGACCATTTATGGAATAAGAGGAAAATTCGTAAAGATGCTAGTGCTAAGCAAAATAAAGGGCAAAGCTTATGAGTGGCTGCACGCAGATTCAGACCGCGTGTTGCTACCGTTGGATGACCTAATGGCAGAGCTGATCTCAATGTTTGGAGAAAAGTCATCGAAGTTGGAGATACGGCGCAAGTTCGAAGGGCGCAAATGGAAGCAAAGCGAAACTTTCGGGAGTTATGTCGACGACAAGATAATGCTTGCTCAGGGCCTTAATATGGATGCAGATGAAATGTTGAGCTGCATCATCGAAGGTATCCCCAATCAAGGGCTACGCAATCAGGCGCATATTCAATGCTTTGTGGATGTGGGGCACATAAAGAGAGCGTTTGCGGATGTAAGCTTGCCAAAGCTATATGGAGTTGGCAGGCCGACGACATCAACGGATCCCAAGGACAGCAAGGAGACTCGTTGTTTCAATTGCAATGCAAAAGGGCATTGGGCGTACGAGTGCAGGAAGTCAAAGAGGGAGAAAGGATCGTGCTATGCGTGCGGTGAGATGGGACACTTTGTTGCGAAATGCTTGAAGAACAAGAACAAGAACGAGGGCGATAACAAATATGTAAGATATGTTGAAATTAAGTTTGTAAACGATTCTAATACCAGGTTAATTGCAAAATGCCTCATAGATACAGGAAGCCCAATTTCACTTATTAAAATATCCAAAGTGCCAGAAGACATTTCGAAATTACCAGTTTTAAGTTCGTATTATGGTTTAAACAAAAGTTACCTGAAAACTTATGGAAAAATATTATGTTATGTTTTGAAAAATTTAAATAAAGTACATTTTAATTTAGTTATTGTGGCAAACAAATCTATGAGTCATGATGTAATCTTGGGACGAGATTTTATGGATGCTTGTAATCTAAATTTAAACCTTGACACTTTGAAAATGGTTACAGTTGAGAATATTGAAAATCCTTCTGATGTTAGTGATGAAAAACAGATAGTTAGCGATGATGTTAGTGATGAAAAGCAGATAGTTAGCGATGATGTTAGTGATGAAAAGCAGATAGTTAGCGATGATGTTAGTGATGAAAAGCAGATAGTTAGCGATGATGTTAGTGATGAAAAGCAAATAATTAGCGATGTTGTTAGTAATGTTAGGGATAAAAATAAAATTTGTAGCGATGTTAATCATGGAATTAGGGACAGCAGGGAAACAATTAAGGAAATTTTTAGTAAAATCAGAAATGAAGAAGAAGTTACGAATAAAAATTATATTGAGCCGGAAATAAATCTAGTGGAAAAGGAATTATTTAATATAAATTTAACGGATGAAAGTGTAGAATATAAAGTTGGTGATCAGGTGAATTATAATGTTAGGTGTCAGTTTGTTAGGATGGTAGAAAGTTGTTATGTAAATAAAGAAAAGCCAAAGGAACCGGAGGTTAGATGCGAAATGAAGTTAAGATTAGAGGACTCAAAACCATTCAGTTGTTCGCCCAGACGTTTAGCTTACACAGAGAAAGAAAAATTACAGGTGATATTAGACGAATACTTAAGTGAAGGAATTATAAGGCCAAGTGAATCTGAGTATGCATCTCCAATAGTGTTAGTTAAAAAGAAGTCAGGCGACTTACGACTATGTGTAGACTACCGAAAGCTTAACAAGACTATGGTGAAAGATAATTATCCGCTACCTTTGATTGACGATTTATTAGATACATTAGTAAATAAAACAATATTTTCAAAATTAGATTTAAAGCATGGCTACTTTCATGTGTTTGTGGATAGTGAATCGATAAAATATACCTCATTTATGACGCCTTTAGGACAATTTGAGTTTATGCGGATGCCAATGGGGCTGAAGAATGCACCAGCGGTGTTTCAACGATTTATCAATAAGATTTTTGCAGACATGATAAGGGATGGTAAGGTAGTTATATACATGGACGATATCATGATTGCGAGTAAAGAAATGCAAGAACATTTAAATGTTCTTAGAGAAGTTTTTGATCGATTGGCAAGGAACAAACTAGAATTAAGAATGGACAAGTGTGAGTTTCTACAAGCAAGTGTACAATACTTAGGATTTTTGGTAACTAGCAAAGGAATACAGGCTAATGACAAAGGAATAGAAGCTGTTCGAGATTTTCCCGTTCCAGACAAAGTACACGGTGTTAGAAGCTTTCTGGGTTTGTGTTCGTATTTTAGAAGGTTCATTAAAGATTTTTCGAGGATCGCTAAACCTCTATATGAATTGTTAAAAAAGGATAAAGAATTTGTATTTGAAGAAAAGGAACTGCAATGTTTTGAAATGCTTAAGAAAAAGTTGGTGGAAGCTCCAGTGTTAGGATTATATTATTACAAGGACGAGGTAGAATTGCATACAGACGCCAGAGCACAAGGGTTTGGAGCAGTGTTGCTGCAAAGAAAAGAGGATAAAAAGCTTCATCCAATATTTTATTTTTCGAAAGCAACAACAAAAGACGAAGCAAAGTATCATAGTTTTGAACTGGAAACGTTAGCAATAATTTACGCTCTTAGAAGATTTAGAATTTATGTGCAGGGTAGACGATTTAGAATAGTCACAGATTGTAACTCACTGACGTTGACGTTAAATAGAATTGAGTTAAACCCCCGTATTGCACGGTGGGCATTAGAATTGCTAGAGTATGACTTTGAATTAGTCCACAAATCGGGGAAACTTATGCAACATGTTGACGCGTTAAGTAGAAATACAAACATAATGGTAGTTGAAACGAATAGCTTTGAAGATAATTTAATTATTTGTCAAGCGAAAGATGAAAAATTAAAAGAGGTTAGAAAAAAGTTAGAAAATGAGGAAGATAAAATGTTTGAGATGAGGAATGGAGTTATATATAGGAAGTCGAACAATGGAAAGCTGTTATTTTGTGTCCCAGAAGAAATGGAGGAAAAGATATTATACAAATATCACAATGAATTAGGTCATTTAGGAAGAGATAAAGTTATGGATGCTATTGTTAGGACGTATTGGTTTTCGAATATGAAAGAGAAAGTGGTTAGACATATTGAAAATTGTATAAGATGTGTAGCATATTCGCCAAAGTCAGGGAAAGGGGAAGGACTGTTGCACAGTATACCAAAAGGAAATGTGCCATTCGAAATTATACATATTGATCATTATGGACCGGTTGATAATGGAAGAGCAAAGAAACATCTATTTGTGGTTATAGACGGATTTACCAAATATGTTAGGCTATATGCAATAAAAACGACGAACACAAAGGAAGTTATTATAGCATTGAAAGACTACTTCAGGTCTTACAGCAGACCAACTTGTATAGTTTCGGATAGGGGAAGCTGATTTACGTCGGAAGATTTTGGAAAATTTATGGAAGAATTTAAACATGTCAAAATTGCGACTGGGTCACCTCAAGCCAATGGACAAGTAGAAAGGATTAATAGAATTGTGGGACCAATGATAGCTAAATTAGCAGATCCAGAACAGAAAATGCATTGGGACACAGTTGTGGAAGATGTTGAGTTTTCATTAAACAACACGAAGCAAAGAAGCATAGCACAAATGCCAAGTAAAATGTTGTTTGGAATCGAGCAGAAAGGAAAAGTTATTGATGAATTGAGACAAAAGTTAGAAGAATTAGATAATGTTAGTGATGTTAGAGATTTAGACAAAATTAGAAAAGATGGTTCAGAAGCGCAAAGAAAATTACAAAAAGACAACGAACAGAGATACAATGGAAAAAGGACAAACAGTTCGGAGTACAAAGTTGGAGACTATATTATGGTAAAAAATTTTGATAGCTCAGTAGGAGTTGCAAGAAAGCTAATACCTAAACACAAGGGTCCTTACGTTATAGATAAAGTTTTGAGAAATGATAGATACTTGATAAAAGATGTTGAAGGTTTTCAATTATCGCGTTGCCCTTATCAAGGTGTCTGGAGTAGCCAAAACATTAAGCATTGGATTGGAAAACGAAAATAAAGTTGTAAATATATCAAGAAATTTGTAAATAAAAAACTAAATTATAGAAACTAAGATAAAAATAAGCCGAAATCAATTGTAAATTAACACAAGATCAGGGGATCTTAAAATGTCAGGACGGCCGAATTGTAGCAGGATTGCCACGTCGTAGTATGTATGTATGTGTATGTTATTGTATTCCTTCTAGATCATTCATGTTAGTTCTAAGAATAAGTTGTTGTTGTTGTACGATGCCGCTCACGGTTCTCTAACTCTCTCTCTCAATCTCATCGCTCTCACACTCTCTCAATGAATCGGGGGTTGATGCGGATCGTGAGTTGAGAGCGAGGGCAGTTGAACGCCGACCGTGATCCTGAACATACCAAATTATCAAATAAAAGAAAAGACTAGAAGTATATATCTGCGTTGGTGTTTAACTTCAGGGGAATACGTTATACCCCTACAGTTTTTATGTCATTGATTTTAATTTCGCAAAGGTTTACTGAAATGGGCCTTCTTTCCATCTTTAAAAGCCCATAACTTAGTCAAATGAACTCGGATTTCGATATGGCATACCTTTATGTGTTTGTTGGATGATTTTGTTGTTATCTGCATAAAAATATTTAACTAAAGGTGGTAAAAAATTTGATCGTTTTTATGTCATTGATTTTAATTTTGCGAAGGTTTACTGAAATGCATTAAAATATATAACTTTAAAGGAAGTAAAAAAAATGACCGTTTTTATGTCATTGATTTTAATTTTGCGAAGGTTTACTGAAATGGCCCTTCTTTCCATCTTTAAAAGTTCATAACTTGGTCAAATGAACTCGGATTTCGATATGGCATACCTTTATGGGCTTGTTGGATGATTTTGTTGTTATCTGCATTAAAATAAATAACTTTAAAGGAAGTAAAAAATATGACCGTTTTTATGTCATTGATTTTAATTTTACGAAGGTTTACTGAAATGGGCCTTCTTTCCATCTTCAAAAGCCCATAACTTGGTCAAATGAACTCGGATTTCGATATGGCATACCTTTATGGGCCTGTGGAATGATTATGTTGTTATCTGCATTAAAATATATAACTTTAAAGGTAGTAAAAAATATGACCGTTTTTATGTCATTGATTTTAATTTTGTGAAGGTTTACTGAAATGGGCCTTCTTTCCATCTTTAAAAGCCCATAACTTGGTCAAATGAACTCGGATTTCGATATGGCATACCTTTATGGGCTTGTGGAATGATTATGTAGTTATCTGCATTAAAATATATAACTTTAAAGGAAGTAAAGAATATGACCGTTTTTATGTCATTCATTTTAATTTCGCAAAGGTTTACTGAAATGGGCCTTCTTTCCATCTTTAAAATTTCGATATGGCATACCTTTATGGGCTTGTTGGATGATTTTGTTATGGCATACCTTTATGGGCTTGTTGGATGATTTTGTTAATATCTGCATTAAAACAAATAACTTTAAAGGTAGTAAAAAATATGACCGTTTTTATGTCATTGATTTTAATTTTGCAAAGGTTTACTGAAATGGGCCTTCTTTCCATCTTTAAAAGCCCATAACTTGGTCAAATGAACTTGGATTTCGATATGGTATACCTTTATGGGCTTGTGGAATGATTATGTTGTTATCTGCTTTAAAATATATAACTTTAAAGGTAGTAAAAAATATGACCGTTTTTATGTCATTTATTTTAATTTTGCGAAGGTTTACTGAAATGGGCCTTTTTTCCATCTTTAAAAGCCCATAACTTGGTCAATTGAACTCGGATTTCGATATGGCATACCTTTATAGGCTTGTTGGATGATTTTGTTGTTATCTGCATTAAAATATAAACCTTTAAAGGTAGTAAAAAATATGACCGTTTTTATTTTATGTCATTGATATTAATTTTTTTTTTTTTTTTTTTTTGTAAAAGTGTATATTTATTCAGGATTAACAGGTATACTGCTACCTATGTGGCAGCTTGAGCAGGTTGTAAATATAGGGGATAACAAAGTGTTGGTATACAAGATTATACATTAATTCTTTTCATTTGATATTTAGTTAGACTAGGTGTTAAATATATTTTAATGGAAGGTCATGTGGGTGGTTTCTTTTCAGTGTTCTTCTTGTTGGTCTCCAAATTAGCCTCTTCGCCAGGGAGTTAGGATGAGAGCCAAGGCGTCTGAAGTAGTTTTCAGCATGCGAACGACAAACATCGCCTATCTTTGGGATTTTGAGATCTCTTTCAATATCTCTGGTTCGCATGTACCAGGGGGCATTACACATCGATCTTATAATCTTGATTTGCGCTACTCGTATTTTGTTTAGATTCGTCTTAGACGCTATGCCGTAGACTTGTAACGCATACTTCCAGATTGGACTGAGAATCGATTTATAAATTCGAACTTTGTGGGACAAAGAGAGCTTATTTCTTGACGAAAGAAGCCAGGACATACTTGCCGCCTTTGAAAGCAATGGAATGTGAGTCCTCTATCCAAAATCACACCAAGGTACTTATAGTAGGACTCGTGTCGAAGTACAGAACCGAACATGGAAATGCCTGGGCAGTTCTTTGGCCTTGTGGAGAATGTGACGCAAGCACATTTGCTGCAGTTTATGCCTATATTCCATTCTGTTGTCCATTTTTCAAAACGTGATACGTACTCCTGCAGGCCCAAGGTTGCAATGTCTATGCTTGGACTCCTGACCATAACCGCTGTGTCGTCGGCGTATGTTGCGATGAGCATGTCATCATCGTCAACTTCGGTACAACCCCACGAATCTGGCATATCTGACGTATACAGTGAGTAAAGTGTCGGACCTAGTACACTGCCTTGAGGTACACCCGCTGAGATTGGACGTTTTGACGACTTTTCACCATCGACAACAACACTAAATTTCCTTTCCGATAGGAAGCTCTGAATGAGGAGGAAAAGCTGTGGCGTTAGTAGGATCTTTAGCTTGCTTAGGAGGCCGTCGTGCCATACCCTATCAAAGGCTTTTTGTATATCCATAAACACAGCAACTGTGTACATTTTGCTTTCCATAGCTTCCAGAGCGAAATTAACCACGCGATGGAGCTGTTCAGGTGTGCCGTGACTTTTTCGGAAACCAAACTGCCACTTAGGAATAGCTCTGCTCACACTTTCTAGTCCAAGGATCCGATCCAGTATCACTCTTTCCATTATTTTGCCCAATGCAGGTAAGAGACTTATTGGCCTGTATGCATCAACTTCGGTGGGTTGCTTTCCAGGCTTGGGGATAATCGTGATAATGGCACTCTTCCATGAACTTGGGTAATGACTCAGCCTTAGGACGCTGTTAAACAACAGGACTATAAATAGCAGAGCTTTGGTGGAAAGAATCTTGAGCGTTTTGTTGTCTAAAAGGTCCTCGCCTGGGGCTTTTTTGTTTTTGAGCTTTCCGATCTGTGTCACAACTTCTTCTAGGGTAACAGGCTTTGTGGGAAGAGCCATTTGAAAAGGCCTGTCCAGACGCATTTGCACAAGCACACGATCTTCCGTCGGAGTTAGGTTTAACGGCTTGAATCTGTTCTCTAGATTGTCAGCAAAGATATCAGCCTTCTGCTGACTGGAGCCACACCAACCACCAGCGGGATTTCTGATAGGAGCCTTTGGGGTAACCTGTCTCTTAAATCGATTCGTTAGCTTCCATAGAGAGTAGTTAGTCGATGCATCCGGTCCCGCATTTTCCAACATATGGTCAATTTGATCTTGCTTGTTCTTTTTCAGGACTTTGCTTAGGCGATTTGAAAGTCTTTTGTAGATGTTGTAGACGCGCATATCACCTGTTCTTGTGTATTCTCGACGAACTCTTCTTTTTAGCTGTATAAGAACTAAAGCATTTTGTGGGAGCAAATTGCTTCTACTTTGATCCGGAGGTTGCCTTTGTTCCGGGGTAGCAGCAGTAGCAGCAATGTATATTTGCTCCATAAAAGCCGTTACCGCCTCTTCGAGATCATCTGGATGATTAATAACAGTGTTGAGATTTATACTTCTGTCCAGGGTTTGCTTAAACTTTTCAACGGAGGAGCCGGGCGGTAGTAATGGTTTTCTTTTGGCCTTGTATTGAGGTGTTTGACTAAGCGTTGCAACAATTGACAAATGGTCGGAAGATAACTCGTATTTTGTTTCGATCGAGAGTTGATTTAGTTGTACTCCATTTACGATGAAAAAGTCAAGAGCTGTTGGCGTAAGCCTAGTATTCGACGAATAAAAGGTAGGTCCCCCAGTAGCTAGAATTTGGCAAGAGCTAGAAACTATGGCCTCTTGAAGACGCTTTCCCCGACAACAAGACCTTAAATTGCCCCACCATTGATGCTTGGCGTTAAAGTCGCCTCCAGCCAAGAATTTCGGGCCCAGAGACGCTAGTAGCTGGTCAAAATCGTTCTTTGTCCAGGGCTCGCTGGGAGGGAGATACAACGACGCTACTTTAAGGACCCCTCCTTTTGTTGGAATATCAAGACTAGCTAGCTGTAACTCAGTTCGCGTTGTGGACTCAGTCTGGGTGTGAGTAATGTTGGTCTTGATGAGGATAGCAGAACCGCCTTTAGTGGTATTGCTAGGATGATTGGCAAAGTATTGGTCATAACCAGGAAGGTACATTTTAAGACCGGGACGCATATGAGTCTCAGTAATGAGCATTATGTCTATTGAGTTGTCAATAAGGAAAAGACGAAGTTCTTCGCTTTTTTTAACTATTCTATTTTGATAGCTGAGAATGTCATTTTCTAGAAATAAGAACCTGAACTAGATCGCGAAAAGCCTTGTTCGACTCAATCGTTTCCATGACTAGCTTGAAAAGTTGATCCAGCCTAGCGTTTATATCAAATATTGCCTTCTCCAATGTAGACAAATTTCAGTTTGGGTTGCGGTCAACTTCAGGTACATGTGCAACAGTCTGCCTAGCTGCAGCGCTGATGTTGTTCGGAAGGCTATTTCTTGCCATATCTGCATAAGATACGCCATCTCTGGTAGCTGACATGGAAAATAGTTGACCGTGTCTGCTTTCGTTTGTCCTACTTTGACTTACTCCAGCTTTTAGTTTTTGGCTTACTTCCATCCTAACTTTGCAGCCCTTAAAACCTGCAGGGTGATTTTCTCCGCAGTTTGCACACATGCATTGGTTGTTGAGATGTGACTCACACGATTTGGAGTTGGTAGGATGATCTCCGGCACAATTCCCACAAACAGGCTTTATAAAACAACAATTTTGAGTGTGTCCAAAATTTTGGCATTTATAACACTGGACGAGGTCCTTATTGCGAGTGGCCTTTTCCACGGTAACTCTGTGCCTTCCAATTTGCTTAATCTTTAACGACTCGGTGACATTTGGCGACATCTTAAGATTGACATAGAACAAATTTTGCCTTTCATCATTAGTTACGTCGGACATAGTCCCGCGCAAGCCAGTCTTTCTTGGGCAGTAAATATTTGCAACGTTGAAGCTTTTGTCCGTGAAGCAACGCTCTATTTCCTCCTTAGGGACTGTGGAGTGTATGTTCCTTATCACCAGCTTAAATGGCTTGTCCTCACGGAGTTGATGATGCCAAAACTCGCAATTCAAAGCAGTCAGGCTACGAACTACCTTGCGGAAAGAATCGGCACTGTCTGTGTATATGCGAGTAATTCCGAATTTTGATGTACGTATCTAGGGTTCGTTCTAGAGTGAGGATATTAGTAACATTTGGAACACATATGGGCGGAGGTTTCGGCTTCATCAAATCAGGTTGGCTTGAACTTTGAGCTTGGCTATTGGGATCAAACGTCTCCTCATTTGTCTCCATCTCCTCAATAGAGTTAACTTCCTCAGCTAAAGGGGCGAAGCGGTTGTTGCGAAGTCCATTGGACGTCGAAGCCTGACTGGATTTACCGATTTTGGCATTATTTACATTTGCTTTGCTCTTCTTTATGTTGGCTGGTTCCTTACTGCAGTTTGAAGGGTTCCGTTTCCTGCCAAGAGAAGTACTTGGTGCTTGAAACGAGCACCCGATAGGGGGCACTGTTGAGAAGTTATTAACCCCCAAAGACAATTCTGCTGTAGAAACTGGAGTCATACATGAAGAAGCTGCAACGGTGTAAGTGGTGGTGCCAGAACTGGCACTTGTTGCTGTAACGGTGTTAGTTACAGGTGTTGCTGAGCTGGTTTTAACAGCATCTGCGTTTTGTTGCCGTAGAGTGTCCAAATGCCGTCGAGCCAAATCTCTTGCAAGCTTGACTCGTAGTTCCGCTTCTCAAATCCGGACAGCTCTTTCGAGAGCAGTGGATAAGAAGGTGTGTTGTTGTCCATTTATTAATTTACTATATTTTCGATTAGGAAAATAATAGAAATCAAATACAATAAATTCAAAGTGTTTACTTCTTTACAAGCGAGAGACAAGACCTAGCCCAATGGGCAAAGTCGTACACAACGCTTACACTTTCGCTCGGGTGATAAATTGATCGAGCTCGGTAAAGACACCGGCGGGCGTTGTCTAAAAATAGATTGCGCGCAGATAAGCACAACAAAAGAAGTCCGAGATCACTCTCTGGTTGCTGATTAGAAGCTTAACACGACCGTACGAAACCAATGCATAAGCTCGACTCGATTTTAATTTTGCGAAGGTTTACTGAAATGGGCCTTCTTTCCATCTTTAAAAGCCCATAGATTGGTCAAATGAACTCGGATTTCGATATGGCATACCTTTATGGGCTTGTGGAATGATTATGTTGTTATCTGCATTAAAATATATAACTTTAAAGGTAGTAAAAAATATGACCGCTTTTTATGTCATTGACTTTAATTTTGCGAAGGTTTACTGAAATGGGCCTTCTTTCCATCTTTAAAAGCCCATAACTTGGTCAAATGAACTCGGATTTCTATATGGTATACCTTTATGGGCTTGTGGAATGATTATGTTGTTATCTGCATTAAAATATATAACTTTAAAGGTAGTAAAAATATGACCGTTTTTATGTCATTGACTTTAATTTTGCGAAGTTTTACTAAAATGGGCCTTCTTTCCATCTTTAAAAGCCCATAACTTGGTCAAATTAACTCGGATTTCGATATGGCATACCTTTATGGGCTTGTGGAATGATTATGTTGTTATCTGCATTAAAATATATAACTTTAAAGGTAGTAAAAAATATGACCGTTTTTATGTCATTGATTTTAATTTTGTGAAGGTTTACTGAAATGGGCCTTCTTTCCATCTTTAAAAGCACATAACTTGGTCTAATGAACTCGGATTTCGATATGGCATACCTTTATGGGCTTGTGGAATGATTATGTAGTTATCTGCATTAAAATATATAACTTTAAAGGAAGTAAAAAATATGACCGTTTTTATGTCATTGATTTTAATTTCGCAAAGGTTTACTGAAATGCGCCTTCTTTCCATCTTTAAAGTTTCGATATGGCATACCTTTATGGGCTTGTTGGATGATTTTGTTATGGCATAACTTTATGGGCTTGTTGGATGATTTTGTTGTTATCTGCATTAAAATATATAACTTTAAAGGAAGTAAAAAATATGACCGTTTTTATGTCATTGATTTTAATTTCGCAAAGGTTTACTGAAATGGGCCTTCTTTCCATCTTTAAAATTTCAATATGGCATACCTTTATGGGCTTGTTGGATGATTTTGTTAATATCTGCATTAAAACAAATAACTTTAAAGGTAGTAAAAAATATGACCGTTTTTATGTCATTGATTTTATTTTGGCAAAGGTTTAATGAAATGGGCCTTCTTTCCATCTTTAAAAGCCCATAACTTGGTCAAACGAACTCGGATTTCGATATGGTATACCTTTATGGGCTTGTGGAATGATTATGTTGTTATCTGCATTAAAATATATAACTTTAAAGGTAGTAAAAAATATGACCGTTTTTATGTCATTGATTTTAATATTGCGAAGGTTTACTGAAATGGGCCTTCTTTCCATCTTTAAAAGCCCATAACTTGGTCAAATGAACTCGGATTTCGATATGGCATACCTTTATGGGCTTGTGGAATGATTATGTTGTTATCTGCATTAAAATATATAACTTTAAAGGTAGTAAAAAATATGACCGCTTTTTATGTCATTGACTTTAATTTTGCGAAGGTTTACTGAAATGGGCCTTCTTTCCATCTTTAAAAGCCCATAGATTGGTATACCTTTATGGGCTTGTAGAATGATTATGTTGTTATCTGCATTAAAATATATAACTTTAAAGGTAGTAAAAATATGACCGTTTTTATGTCATTGACTTTAATTTTGCGAAGTTTTACTGAAATGAGCCTTCTTTTCATCTTTAAAAGCCCATAACTTGGTCAAATTAACTCGGATTTCGATATGGCATACCTTTATGGGCTTGTTGGATGATTTTGTTGTTATCTGCATTAGAATATATAACATTAAAAGTGATTTTAATTTTGTGAAGGTTTACTGAAATGGGCCTTCTTTCCATCTTTAAAAGCCCATAACTTGGTCAAATGAACTCGGATTTCGATATGGCATACCTTTATGGGATTGTGGAATGATTATGTTGTTATCTGCATTAAAATATATAACTTTAAAGGTAGTAAAAAATATGACCGCTTTTTATGTCATTGACTTTAATTTTGCGAAGGTTTACTGAAATGGGCCTTCTTTCCATCTTTAGAAGCCCATAACTTGGTCAAATGAACGCGGATTTTGATGTGGCATACCTTTATGGGCTTGTGGAGTGATTATGTTGTTATCTGCATTAATATATATAACTTTAAAGGTAGTAAAAAATATGACCGCTTTTTATGTCATTGACTTTAATTTTGCGAAGGTTTACTGAAATGGGCCTTCTTTCCATCTTTAGAAGCCCATAACTTGGTCAAATGAACGCGGATTTTGATGTGGCATACCTTTATGGGCTTGTTGGATAATTTTGTTGCTATCTGCAATAAAATATATAACTTTAAAGATAGTACAAAATATGACCGTTTTTATGTCATTGACTTTAATTTTGCGAAGGTTTACTGAAATGGGCCTTCTTTCCATCTTTAGAAGCCCATAACTTGGTCAAATGAACGCGGATTTTGATGTGGCATACCTTTATGGGCTTGTGGAATGATTATGTTGTTATCTTCATTAACATATATAACCTTAAAGGTAGTACAAAACATGACCGTTTTTATGTCATTGACTTTAATTTTGCGAAGTTTTAGTGAAGTGGGCCTTCTTTCCATCTTTAAAAGCCCATAACTTGGTCAAATGAACTCGGATTTCGATATGGCATACCTTTATGGGCTTGTGGAGTGATTATGTTGTTATCTGCATTAAAATATATAACTTTAAAGGTAGTAAAAAAGATGACCGTTTTTATGTCATTGATTTTAATTTGGTGAAGGTTTACTGAGATGGGCCTTCTTTCCATCTTTAAAAGCCCATAACTTGGTCAAATGAACTCGGATTTCGATATGGCATACCTTTATGGGCTTGTGGAATGATTATGTAGTTATCTGCATTAAAATATATAACTTTAAAGGAAGTAAAAAATTGACCGTTTTTATGCCATTGATTTAATTTCGCATAGGTTTATTGAAATGGGCCTTCTTTCCATCTTTAAAGTTTCGATATGGCATACCTTTATGGGCTTGTTGGATGATTTTGTTATGGCATACCTTTATGGGCTTGTTGGATGATTTTGTTGTTATCTGCATTAAAATATATAACTTTAAAGGAAGTAAAAAATATGACCGTTTTTATGTCATTGATTTTAATTTCGCAAAGGTTTACTGAAATGGGCCTTCTTTCCATCTTTAAAATTTCGATATGGCATACCTTTATGGGCTTGTTGGATGATTTTGTTATGGCATACCTTTATGGGCTTGTTGGATGATTTTGTTAATATCTGCATTAAAACAAATAACTTTTAAGGTAGTAAAAAATATGACCGTTTTTATGTCATTGATTTTAATTTTGCAAAGGTTTACTGAAATGGGCCTTCTTTCCATCTTTAAAAGCCCATAACTTGGTCAAATAAACTCGGATTTTGATATGGCAAACCTTTATGGGCTTGTGGAATGATTTCGTTGTAATCGGTATTAAAATATATAACTTTAAAGGTAGTAAAAAATATGACCGTTTTTATGTCATTGATTTTAATTTTGCGAAGGTTTACTGAAATGGTCAAATGAACTCGGATTTCGATATGGCATACCTTTATGGGCTTGTGGAATGATTATGTAGTTATCTGCATTAAAATATATAACTTTAAAGGAAGTAAAAAATATGACCGTTTATATGTCATTGATTTTAATTTCGCAAAGGTTTACTGAAATGGGCCTTCTTTCCATCTATAAAGTTTCGATATGGCATACCTTTATGGGCTTGTTGGATGATTTTGTTATGGCATACCTTTATGGGCTTGTTGGATGATATTGTTGTTATCTGCATTAAAATATATAACTTTAAAGGAAGTAAAAAATATGACCGTTTTTATGTCATTGACTTTAATTTTGCGAAGTTTTACTGAAATGAGCCTTCTTTCCATCTTTAAAAGCCCATAACTTGGTCAAATTAACTCGGATTTCGATATGGCATACCTTTATGGGCTTTTTGGATGATTTTGTTGTTATCTGCATTAAAATATATAACTTTAAAAGTGATTTTAATTTTGTGAAGGTTTACTTAAATGGGCCTTCTTTCCATCTTTAAAAGCCCATAACTTGGTCAAATGAACTCGGATTTCGATATGGCATACCTTTATGGGATTGTGGAATGATTATGTTGTTATCTGCATTAAAATATATAACTTTAAAGGTAGTAAAAAATATGACCGCTTTTTATGTCATTGACTTTAATTTTGCGAAGGTTTACTGAAATGGGCCTTCTTTCCATCTTTAGAAGCCCATAACTTGGTCAAATGAACGCGGATTTTGATGTGGCATACCTTTATGGGCTTGTGGAGTGATTATGTTGTTATCTGCATTAATATATATAACTTTAAAGGTAGTAAAAAATATGACCGCTTTTTATGTCATTGACTTTAATTTTGCGAAGGTTTACTGAAATGGGCCTTCTTTCCATCTTTAGAAGCCCATAACTTGGTCAAATGAACGCGGATTTTGATGTGGCATACCTTTATGGGCTTGTTGGATAATTTTGTTGCTATCTGCAATAAAATATATAACTTTAAAGATAGTACAAAATATGACCGTTTTTATGTCATTGACTTTAATTTTGCGAAGGTTTACTGAAATGGGCCTTCTTTCCATCTTTAGAAGCCCATAACTTGGTCAAATGAACGCGGATTTTGATGTGGCATACCTTTATGGGCTTGTGGAATGATTATGTTGTTATCTTCATTAACATATATAACCTTAAAGGTAGTACAAAATATGACCGTTTTTATGTCATTGACTTTAATTTTGCGAAGTTTTAGTGAAGTGGGCCTTCTTTCCATCTTTAAAAGCCCATAACTTGGTCAAATGAACTCGGATTTCGATATGGCATACCTTTATGGGCTTGTGGAGTGATTATGTTGTTATCTGCATTAAAATATATAACTTTAAAGGTAGTAAAAAATATGACCGTTTTTATGTCATTGATTTTAATTTGGTGAAGGTTTACTGAGATGGGCCTTCTTTCCATCTTTAAAAGCCATAACTTGGTCAAATGAACTCGGATTTCGATATGGCATACCTTTATGGGCTTGTGGAATGATTATGTAGTTATCTGCATTAAAATATATAACTTTAAAGGAAGTAAAAAATATGACCGTTTTTATGTCATTGATTTTAATTTCGCATAGGTTTACTGAAATGGGCCTTCTTTCCATCTTTAAAGTTTCGATATGGCATACCTTTATGGGCTTGTTGGATGATTTTGTTATGGCATACCTTTATGGGCTTGTTGGATGATTTTGTTGTTATCTGCATTAAAATATATAACTTTAAAGGAAGTAAAAAATATGACCGTTTTTATGTCATTGATTTTAATTTCGCAAAGGTTTACTGAAATGGGCCTTCTTTCCATCTTTAAAATTTCGATATGGCATACCTTTATGGGCTTGTTGGATGATTTTGTTATGGCATACCTTTATGGGCTTGTTGGATGATTTTGTTAATATCTGCATTAAAACAAATAACTTTTAAGGTAGTAAAAAATATGACCGTTTTTATGTCATTGATTTTAATTTTGCAAAGGTTTACTGAAATGGGCCTTCTTTCCATCTTTAAAAGCCCATAACTTGGTCAAATAAACTCGGATTTTGATATGGCAAACCTTTATGGGCTTGTGGAATGATTTCGTTGTAATCGGTATTAAAATATATAACTTTAAAGGTAGTAAAAATATGACCGTTTTTATGTCATTGATTTTAATTTTGCGAAGGTTTACTGAAATGGTCAAATGAACTCGGATTTCGATATGGCATACCTTTATGGGCTTGTGGAATGATTATGTAGTTATCTGCATTAAAATATATAACTTTAAAGGAAGTAAAAAATATGACCGTTTATATGTCATTGATTTTAATTTCGCAAAGGTTTACTGAAATGGGCCTTCTTTCCATCTATAAAGTTTCAAAATGGCATACCTTTATGGGCTTGTTGGATGATTTTGTTATGGCATACCTTTATGGGCTTGTTGGATGATATTGTTGTTATCTGCATTAAAATATATAACTTTAAAGGAAGTAAAAAATATGACCGTTTTTATGTCATTGACTTTAATTTTGCGAAGTTTTACTGAAATGAGCCTTCTTTCCATCTTTAAAAGCCCATAACTTGGTCAAATTAACTCGGATTTCGATATGGCATACCCTTATGGGCTTGTTGGATGATTTTGTTGTTATCTGCATTAAAATATATAACTTTAAAAGTGATTTTAATTTTGTGAAGGTTTACTTAAATGGGCCTTCTTTCCATCTTTAAAAGCCCATAACTTGGTCAAATGAACTCGGATTTCGATATGGCATACCTTTATGGGATTGTGGAATGATTATGTTGTTATCTGCATTAAAATATATAACTTTAAAGGTAGTAAAAAATATGACCGCTTTTTATGTCATTGACTTTAATTTTGCGAAGGTTTACTGAAATGGGCCTTCTTTCCATCTTTAAAAGCCCATAACTTGGTCAAATGAACGCGGATTTTGATGTGGCATACCTTTATGGGCTTGTGGAATGTTTATGTTGTTATCTTCATTAACATATATAACCTTAAAGGTAGTACAAAATATGACCGTTTTTATGTCATTGACTTTAATTTTGCGAAGTTTTAGTGAAGTGGGCCTTCTTTCCATCTTTAAAAGCCCATAACTTGGTCAAATGAACTCGGATTTCGATATGGCATACCTTTATGGGCTTGTGGAGTGATTATGTCGTTATCTGCATTAAAATATATAACTTTAAAGGTAGTAAAAAATATGACCGTTTTTATGTCATTGATTTTCATTTGGTGAAGGTTTACTGAGATGGGCCTTCTTTCCATCTTTAAAAGCCCATAACTTGGTCAAATGAACTCGGATTTCGATATGGCATACCTTTATGGGCTTGTGGAATGATTATGTAGTTATCTGCATTAAAATATATAACTTTAAAGGAAGTAAAAAATATGACCGTTTTTATGTCATTGATTTTAATTTCGCAAAGGTTTACTGAAATGGGCCTTCTTTCCATCTTTAAAGTTTCGATATGGCATACCTTTATGGGCTTGTTGGATGATTTTGTTATGGCATACCTTTATGGGCTTGTTGGATGATTTTGTTGTTATCTGCATTAAAATATATAACTTTAAAGGAAGTAAAAAATATGACCGTTTTTATGTCATTGATTTTAATTTCGCAAAGGTTTACTGAAATGGGCCTTCTTTCCATCTTTAAAATTTCGATATGGCATACCTTTATGGGCTTGTTGGATGATTTTGTTATGGCATACCTTTATGGGCTTGTTGGATGATTTTGTTAATATCTGCATTAAAACAAATAACTTTTAAGGTAGTAAAAAATATGACCGTTTTTATGTCATTGATTTTAATTTTGCAAAGGTTTACTGAAATGGGCCTTCTTTCCATCTTTAAAAGCCCATAACTTGGTCAAATAAACTCGGATTTTGATATGGCAAACCTTTATGGGCTTGTGGAATGATTTCGTTGTAATCGGTATTAAAATATATAACTTTAAAGGTAGTAAAAAATATGACCGTTTTTATGTCATTGATTTTAATTTTGCGAAGGTTTACTGAAATGGTCAAATGAACTCGGATTTCGATATGGCATACCTTTATGGGCTTGTGGAATGATTATGTAGTTATCTGCATTAAAATATATAACTTTAAAGGAAGTAAAAAATATGACCGTTATATGTCATTGATTTTAATTTCGCAAAGGTTTACTGAAATGGGCCTTCTTTCCATCTATAAAGTTTCGATATGGCATACCTTTATGGGCTTGTTGGATGATTTTGTTATGGCATACCTTTATGGGCTTGTTGGATGATATTGTTGTTATCTGCATTAAAATATATAACTTTAAAGGAAGTAAAAAATATGACCGTTTTTATGTCATTGACTTTAATTTTGCGAAGTTTTACTGAAATGAGCCTTCTTTCCATCTTTAAAAGCCCATAACTTGGTCAAATTAACTCGGATTTCGATATGGCATACCTTTATGGGCTTGTTGGATGATTTTGTTGTTATCTGCATTAAAATATATAACTTTAAAAGTGATTTTAATTTTGTGAAGGTTTACTTAAATGGGCCTTCTTTCCATCTTTAAAAGCCCATAACTTGGTCAAATGAACTCGGATTTCGATATGGCATACCTTTATGGGATTGTGGAATGATTATGTTGTTATCTGCATTAAAATATATAACTTTAAAGGTAGTAAAAAATATGACCGCTTTTTATGTCATTGACTTTAATTTTGCGAAGGTTTACTGAAATGGGCCTTTTTTCCATCTTTAAAAGCCCATAACTTGGTCAAATGAACGCGGATTTTGATGTGGCATACCTTTATGGGCTTGTGGAATGTTTATGTTGTTATCTTCATTAACATATATAACCTTAAAGGTAGTACAAAATATGACCGTTTTTATGTCATTGACTTTAATTTTGCGAAGTTTTAGTGAAGTGGGCCTTCTTTCCATCTTTAAAAGCCCATAACTTGGTCAAATGAACTCGGATTTCGATATGGCATACCTTTATGGGCTTGTGGAGTGATTATGTCGTTATCTGCATTAAAATATATAACTTTAAAGGTAGTAAAAAATATGACCGTTTTTATGTCATTGATTTTCATTTGGTGAAGGTTTACTGAGATGGGCCTTCTTTCCATCTTTAAAAGCCCATAACTTGGTCAAATGAACTCGGATTTCGATATGGCATACCTTTATGGGCTTGTGGAATGATTATGTAGTTATCTGCATTAAAATATATAACTTTAAAGGAAGTAAAAAATATGACCGTTTTTATGTCATTGATTTTAATTTCGCAAAGGTTTACTGAAATGGGCCTTCTTTCCATCTTTAAAGTTTCGATATGGCATACCTTTATGGGCTTGTTGGATGATTTTGTTATGGCATACCTTTATGGTCTTGTTGGATGATTTTGTTGTTATCTGCATTAAAATATATAACTTTAAAGGAAGTAAAATATATGACCGTTTTTATGTCATTGATTTTAATTTCGCAAAGGTTTACTGAAATGGGCCTTCTTTCCATCTTTAAAATTTCGATATGGCATACCTTTATGGGCTTGTTGGATGATTTTGTTATGGCATACCTTTATGGGCTTGTTGGATGATTTTGTTAATATCTGCATTAAAACAAATAAGTTTAAAGGTAGTAAAAAATATGACCGTTTTTATGTCATTGATTTTAATTTTGCAAAGGTTTACTGAAATGGGCCTTCTTTCCATCTTTAAAAGCCCATAACTTGGTCAAATAAACTCGGATTTTGATATGGCAAACCTTTATGGGCTTGTGGAATGATTTCGTTGTAATCGGTATTAAAATATATAACTTTAAAGGTAGTAAAAAATATGACCGTTTTTATGTCATTGATTTTAATTTTGCGAAGGTTTACTGAAATGGTCAAATGAACTCGGATTTCGATATGGCATACCTTTATGGGCTTGTGGAATGATTATGTAGTTATCTGCATTAAAATAGATAACTTTAAAGGAAGTAAAAAATATGACCGTTTTTATGTCATTGATTTTAATTTCGCAAAGGTTTACTGAAATGGGCCTTCTTTCCATCTATAAAGTTTCGATATGGCATACCTTTATGGGCTTGTTGGATGATTTTGTTATGGCATACCTTTATGGGCTTGTTGGATGATATTTTTGTTATCTGCATTAAAATATATAACTTTAAAGGAAGTTAAAAATTTGACCGTTTTTACGTCATTGATTTTAATTTCGCAAAGGTTTACTGAAATGGGCCTTCTTTCCATCTTTAAAATTTCAATATGGCATACCTTTATGGGCTTGTTGGATGATTTTTTTATGGCATACCTTTATGGGCTTGTTGGATGATTTTGTTAATATCTCCATTAAAACAAATAACTTTAAAGGTAGTAAAAAATATGACCGTTTTTATGTCATTGATTTTAATTTTGCAAAGGTTTACTGAAATGGGCCTTCTTTCCATCTTTAAATGCCCATAACTTGGTCAAATGAACTCGGATTTCGATATGGTATACCTTTATGGGCTTGTGGAATGATTTTGTTGTTATCTGCATTAAAATATATAACTTTAAAGGTAGTAAAAAATATGACCGTTTTTATGTCATTGATTTTAATTTTGCGAAGGTTTACTGAAATGGGCCTTCTTTCCATCTTTAAAAGCCCATAGATTGGTCAAATGAACTCGGATTTCGATATGGCATACCTTTATGGGCTTGTTGGATGATTTTGTTGTTATCTGCATTAAAATATATAACTTTAAAGGTAGTAAAAAATATGACCGTTTTTATGTCATTGATTTTAATTTTGCGAAGGTTTACTGAAATGGGCCTTCTTTCCATCTTTAAAAGCCCATAGATTGGTCAAATGAACTCGGATTTCGATATGGCATACCTTTATGGGCTTGTGGAATGATTATGTTGTTATCTGCATTAAAATATATAACTTTAAAGGTAGTAAAAAATATGACCGCTTTTTGTGTCATTGACTTTAATTTTGCGAAGGTTTACTGAAATGGGCCTTCTTTCCATCTTTAAAAGCCCATAACTTGGTCAAATGAACTCGGATTTCGATATGGTATACCTTTATGGGCTTGTAGAATGATTATGTTGTTATCTGCATTAAAATATATAACTTTAAAGGTAGTAAAAATATGACCGTTTTTATGTCATTGACTTTAATTTTGCGAAGTTTTACTGAAATGGGCCTTCTTTCCATCTTTAAAATCCCATAACTTGGTCAAATGAACTCGGATTTCGATTTGGCATACCTTTATGGGATTGTGGAATATTTATGTTGTTATCTGCATTAAAATATATAACTTTAAAGGTAGTAAAAAATATGATCGCTTTTTATGTCATTGACTTTAATTTTGCGAAGGTTTACTGAAATGGGCCTTCTTTCCATCTTTAGAAGCCCATAACTTGGTCAAATGAACGCGGATTTTGATGTGGCATACCTTTATGGGCTTGTGGAATGATTATGTTGTTATCTGCATTAACATATATAACCTTAAAGGTAGTACAAAATGTAGGGGTATGATATATTCCCCCAAAGTTAAACACCAACACACATATATATGTACTTCTAGTCTTTATTTTATAATTTCGTCTGTTCAGGATCACGGTCGGCGTTCAACTGCCCTCGCTCTCAGCTCACGATCCGCATCAACCCCCGATTCATTGAGAGAGTGTGAGAGCGATGAGATTGAGAGAGAGAGTTAGAGAACAGTGAGCGGCATCGTACAACAACAACAACTTATTCTTAGAACTTACACGAATGATCTAGAAGGAATACAATAACATACACATACATATATACTACGACGTAGCATTCCTGCTACAATTCGGCCGTCCTGACATTTTAAGATCCCCTGATCTTGTGTTAATTTACAATTGATTTCGGCTTATATTTTTCTTAGTTTCTATAATTTAGTTTTTTATTTACAAATTCTTTGATATATTTACAACTTTACTTTCGTTTTCCAATCCAATGCTTAATATTTTGGCTACTCCAGACACCTTGATAAGGGCAACGCGATAATTGAAAACCTTCAACATCTTTTATCAAGTATCTATCATTTCTCAAAACTTTATCTATAACATAAGGGCCCTTGTGTTTAGGTATTAGCTTTCTTGCGACTCCTACTGAGCTATCAAAATTCTTTACCATAATGTAGTCTCCCACTTTGTACTCCGAACTCTTTGTCCTTTTTTCATTATATCTCTGTTCGTTGTCTTTTTGTAATTTTCTTTGCGCTTCTGAACCATCTTTTCTAATTTTGTCTAAATCTCTAACATCACTAACATTATCTAATTCTTCTAACTTTTGTCTCAATTCATCAATAACTTTACCTTTCTGCTCGATTCCAAACAACATTTTACTTGGCATTTGTGCTATGCTTCTTTGCTTCGTGTTGTTCAATGAAAACTCAACATCTTCCACAACTGTGTCCCAATGCATTTTCTCTTCTGGATCTGCTAATTAAGCTATCATTGGTCCGACAATTCTATTAATCCTTTCTACTTGTCCATTGGCTTGAGGTGACCCAGTCGCAATTTTGACATGTTTAATATTACATTCTTCCATAAATTTTCCAAAATCTTCCGACGTAAAACAGCTTCCCCTATCCGAAACTATACAAGTTGGTCTGCTGTAAGACCTGAAATAGTCTTTCAATGCTATAATAACTTCCTTTGTGTTCGTCGTTTTTGTTGCATATAGCCTAACATATTTGGTAAATCCGTCTATAACCACAAAGAGATGTTTCTTTGCTCTTCCATTATCAACCGGTCCATAATGATCAATATGTATAATTTCGAATGGCACATTTCCTTTTGGTATACTGTGCAACAGTCCTTCCCCTTTCCCTGACTTTGGCGAATATGCTACACATCTTATACAATTTTCAATATGTCTAACCACTTTCTCTTTCAAATTCGAAAACCAATACGTCCTAGCAATAGCATCCATAACTTTATCTCTTCCTAAATGACCTAATTCATTGTGATATTTGTATAATATCTTTTCCTCCATTTCTTCTGGAACACAAAATAACAGCTTTCCATTATTCGACTTTCTATATATAACTCCATTCCTCATCTCAAACATTTTATCTTCCTCATTTTCTAACTTTTTTCTAACATCTTTTAATTTTTCATCTTTCGCTTGACAAATAATTAAATTATCTTCAAAGCTATTCGTTTCAACTACCATTATGTTTGTATTTCTACTTAACGCGTCAACATGTTGCATAAGTTTCCCCGATTTGTGGACTAATTCAAAGTCATATTCTAGCAATTCTAATGCCCACCGTGCAATACGGGGGTTTAACTCAATTCTATTTAACGTCAACGTCAGTGAGTTACAATCTGTGACTATTCTAAATCGTCTACCCTGCACATAAATTCTAAATCTTCTAAGAGCGTAAATTATTGCTAACGTTTCCAGTTCAAAACAAGGAAGAACGCTATAGTCGAGTACCTCGACTATCAGATACCCGTTACTCAAAGGGAAATGGAGATATGCAAGCAGCAAAGCGAAATTAAAATGCGCCACCTACCGGCGGTAGACAGATTTAAGCGTTATGGGCGTTAGAGTGGGCGTGGCAAATTTATTTTTGGATCAATCGATAGGTATTGACGACACCAATACATTTCAGTTCAAATTTTTCATCTAGCATCCAAATTGTGGGCGTCACAGGTTTTCGCGGTTTGTGGGCGTTTAAGTGGGCGTGGCAAACTTTTTTTTAGGTCAATCGATAGGTATTGATGAGAACAATACATTTCAGTTAAAATTTTCTATCTAGCATCAAAACTGTAGGAGTTTCAGTCTTGGGCGGTTTGTGGGCGTTAGAGTGGGCGTGGCAGTCTACTGAAACAAACTTGCGCTGCGTAAGAAGCTCAGGAATCTGTACGCCAAATCTCAATAGCCTAACTCTCATAGTTTCCGAGATCTCAGCGTTCATCCGGACAGACAGACGGACAGACGGACAGACGGACAGACGGACAGACGGTCAGACGGACAGACGGACAGACGGACAGACGGACAGACGGACATGGCTAGATCGACTCGGCTAGTGATCCTGATCAAGAATATATATACTTTATGGGGTCGGAAACGCTTCCTTCTGCCTGTTACATACTTTCCGACGAATCTAGTATACCCTTTTACTCTACGAGTAACGGGTATAACTATGATACTTTGCTTCGTCTTTTGTTGTTGCTTTCGAAAAATAAAATATTGGATGCAGCTTTTTATCCTCTTTTCTTTGAAGCAAAACTGCTCCAAAACCTTGTGCACTGGCGTCTGTATGCAATTCTACCTCGTCCTTGTAATAATATAATCCTAACACTGGAGCTTCCACCAACTTTTTCTTAAGCATTTCAAAACATTGTAATTCCTTTTCTTCAAATACAAATTCTTTATCCTTTTTTAACAATTCATATAGAGGTTTAGCGATCATCGAAAAATCTTTAATGAACCTTCTAAAATACGAACACAAACCCAGAAAGCTTCTAACACCGTGTACTTTGTCTGGAACGGGAAAATCTCGAACAGCTTCTATTCCTTTGTCATTAGCCTGTATTCCTTTGCTAGTTACCAAAAATCCTAAGTATTGTACACTTGCTTGTAGAAACTCACACTTGTCCATTCTTAATTCTAGTTTGTTCCTTGCTAATCGATCAAAAACTTCTCTAAGAACACTTAAATGTTCTTGCATTTCTTTACTCGCAATCATGATATCGTCCATGTATATAACTACCTTACCATCCCTTATCATGTCTGCAAAAATCTTATTGATAAATCGTTGAAACACCGCTGGTGCATTCTTCAGCCCCATTGGCATCCGCATAAACTCAAATTGTCCTAAAGGCGTCATAAATGAGGTATATTTTATCGATTCACTATCCACAAACACATGAAAGTAGCCATGCTTTAAATCTAATTTCGAAAATATTGTTTTATTTACTAATGTATCTAATAAATCGTCAATCAAAGGTAACGGATAATTATCTTTCACCATAGTCTTGTTAAGTTTTCGGTAATCTACACATAGTCGTAAGTCGCCTGACTTCTTTTTAACTAACACTATTGGAGATGCATACTCAGATTCACTTGGCCTTATAATTCCTTCACTTAGGTATTCGTCTAATATCACCTGTAATTTTTATACCCGTTACTCGTAGAGTAAAAGGGTATACTAGATTCGTCGGAAAGTATGTAACAGGCAGAAGGAAGCGTTTCCGACCCCATAAAGTATATATATTCTTGATCAGGATCACTAGCCGAGTCGATCTAGCCATGTCCGTCTGTCCGTCTGTCCGTCTGTCCGTCTGTCCGTCTGTCCGTCTGTCTGTCCGTCCGGATGAACGCTGAGATCTCGGAAACTATGGGAGTTAGGCTATTGAGATTTGGCGTGCAGATTCCTGAGCTTCTTACGCAGCGCAAGTTTGTTTCAGCACAGTGCCACGCCCACTCTAACGCCCACAAACCGCCCAAAACTGTGGCTCCTACAGTTTTGATACTAGAATAAAAATTTTAGCTGAAATGTATTGTTCTCATCAATACCTATCGATTGATCCAAAAAAAAGTTTGCCACGCCCACTTTAACGCCCACAAACCGCGAAAACCTGTGACGCCCACAATTTTCATGCTAGATAAAAAATTTTAACTGAAATGTATTGGTCTCGTCAATACCTATCGATTGATCCAAAAAGAAATTTGCCACGCCCACTCTAACTCCCACAAACCGCGAAAACCTGTGACGCCCAAAATTGTTATGCTAGATAAAAAATTTTAACTGAAATGTATTGGTCTCGACAATACCTATCGATTGGTCCAAAAAAAAATTTGCCACGCCCACTCTAACGCCCATAACGCTTAAATCTGTATACCGCCGGTAGGTGGCGCATTTTAATCTCGCTTTGCTGCTTGCATATCTCCATTTAGCTGAGTAACGGGTATCTGATAGTCGAGGTACTCGACTATAGCGTTCTTCCTTGTTCTTTCTCTGTGTAAGCTAAACGTCTGGGCGAACAACTGAATGGTTTTGAATCCTCTAATCTTAATTTCATTTCGCATCTAACCTCCGGTTCCTTTGGCCTTTCTTTATTTACATAACAACTTTCTACCATCTTAACGAACTGACACCTAACATTATAATTCACATGATCACCGACTTTGTATTCAACACTTTCATCCGTTAAATTTATATTAAATAATTCCTTTTCCACTAGATTTATTTCCGGCTCAATATAATTTTTATTCGTAACTTCTTCTTCATTTCTGATTTTACTAAAAATTTCTTTAATTGTTTCCCTGCTGTCCCTAATTCCATGATTAACATCGCTAAAAATTGTATTCTTATCCCTAACATTACTAACACCATCGCTAATTATTTGCTTTTCATCACTAACTTCATCGCTAACTATCTGCTTTTCATCACTAACTTCATCGCTAACTATCTGCTTTTCATCACTAACTTCATCGCTAACTATCTGCTTTTCATCACTAACATCAGAAGGATTTTCAATATTCTCAACTGTAACCATTTTCAAAGTGTCAAGGCTTAAATTTAGATTACAAGCATCCATAAAATCTCGTCCCAAGATTACATCATGACTCATAGATTCGTTTGCCACAATAACTAAATTAAAATGTATTTTATCTAAATTTTTCATAACATAACATAATACTTTTCCATGCGTTTTTAGGTAACTTTTGTTTAAACCGTAATATGAACTTAAAACTGGTAATTTTGAAATGTCTTTGGGTACTTTGGATATTTTGATAAATGAAATCGGACTTCCCGTATCTATGAGGCATTCTGCAATTAAGGAATGTGCCGAAAAGAAACTGCACACTTTCAATTGTCAAAAGCTCTCAGTGGGAGCTTTCGATCATGCCATGCGATGCACCGTTAGAAAGCTCTATTAATTCTGCGTTGTTTGCATGTTCTTTTTTCACTATTCGTTTTGCACATTTCGCAATGCCTCGAATTGAAGAGCATGTTCGCCAAAAAATTGTGCACAATTACTGTACAGAAAACGGTGTTTCGTACCGAAATTTGGCAAAACGCTACAAAGTTAGTGTTAATAGTGTTATAAATATTATAATCAAGTTTGGGGAGACATGCTCTCTAACAGATTTGCCAAAGACTGGTAGAAAAAAAGGTCCAAGGGATGCCAGCGTCGATAAGAAGGTGCTGGCCTTAATTCACAAAAATCCCACGATGTCAGTTCGAGATTTGGCCAAAAAACGCGTACGAGTACAAGTATGGTTTAACGCATAAAACAACGGCATGGACTAAAGACGTATAAAAAACAAAAAGTTCCAAAAAAAGGTCTGCGTCAACAAAACGTCGGCAAAACGAGAGTGCGCAGACTTTATGATCGCTGGCTAACTGATGCAGTGGAATGCGTTGTAATGGACGATGAAACATATGTAAAATTGGACTCCAAAACTTTACCAGGCCCCCAATTTTACAGAAAAGCCAAAGGTGAAACAGTTTACGACTCGGTCACCAAAATAGAAGTGGACAAATTTGGGAAGAATGTCCTGATATGGCAGGCAATTTGCACCTGTGGCTTAAAAACCAGCCCATTTTTTACAAAAGGCACAATTAACGCTGACGTTTATCAAAGAGAGTGCATTAAAAAACGTTTAATACCATTCTATCGAAAGCACAACGTGTCGACAATATTTTGGCCAGACTTAGCGTCAGCGCACTATGCCCGGTCAACATTGGCGCTCCTTGAGGCGGAAAACATCAAGTTTGTTTCAAAAGAGGAGAACCCACCAAATTGCCCAGAGCTGCGTCCCATTGAGAGATATTGGGCCATCGTTAAGCGAAATTTATTAAAAAATGGTAGTCTCTCCCAAAACAACATAGACATGAAAAAAAACTGGATGCGTGCAGCCGGCAAGGTCACCAAGGAGGGTGTGCAGAACCTGATGAGAGGAGTTAAACAAAAAATTCGCTCAAAAATAAGATGTTAATTTTTTTTAAATTCTGTTTATAAAAATTGAACGTTTAAGTTTTGCTTTAAAAAAAACAAAAAGAAAAATTGAAATCGAATAAAAAACATGAAAGTTATAGTAGAAAGAAAGTGTGCAGTTTCTTTTCGGCACATTCCTTAACCTGGTATTTGATTCGTCTACAAAATTAATTTCAACATATCTTACATAATTATTTTCGCCCTCGTTCATGTTTTTATTGTTCAAACATTTCGCAACAAAATGTCCCCTCTTACCGCACGCATAGCACGATCCTTTCTCCCGCTTCGAATTCCTGCACTCGTACGCCCAATGCCCTTTTGCATTGCAATTGAAACAGCGAGTCTTCTTGCCGTCCTTGGGACCCGTTGATGTCGTCGGCCTGCCAACTCCATACGATTTTGGCAAGCTTACATCCGCAAACGCTCTCTTAATGTGCCCAATATCCACAAAGCATTGAATATGCGCCTGATTACGTAACCCTTGATTGGGAATTCCTTCGATGATGCAGCTCAACATTTCATCAGCCTCAATATTAATACCCTGAGCAAGCATTATCTTGTCGTCGATATAACTCCCAAAAGTTTCGCTTTGTTTCCATTTGCGACCTTCGAATTTGCGTCTTCTCTCCAACTTCGATGATTTTCCGCCAAACGTTGAAATCAGCTCTGCAGTCAAGCCATCCAACGGTAGCAACACGCGGTCTGAATTTGCGTGCAGCCACTCATAAGCTTTTCCTTTAATTTTGCTCACCATTAGCATTTTCTCGAATTTTCCACCTATTCCATAAATCTTCGCGATATTATGCATTTGAGTAGTCCATTTGCAGGCACACGACTCGCCAGCAAAATCTCTCAACACCTGTGTTGCCATATTCAACGAGACGCCGATGCTCTCGTTAAAGTTTTCCACCACCGCAACGTTGCCATTTTTCACTTTACGTTCGCTGCTTTTTGCGTTCCTAGAATTCTCTCCAGCCTGGTCGTGCATGTCGTCTTCTGTATAGTTTTCGTTCCGTTTGCCTCTAATTCTGAGAATGCTGCCAGCAACTTCGTCATTCCTTTCACCATCTTCGCCGTTTATTTCGCCGTCTTCTTCGTCGTAATTCTGGATGCCGCCGTTTTTGCCGTTACTTTTGTCGCCGCCTTCTTCGTCGTAATTCTGGATGCCGCCGTCTTTGCCGTTACTTTTGTCGCCGCCTTCTTTCTGGATAGTTCCGCCGCCTTCGAAATTCTCGTCGCCGCTGTCTTCGCCTTTACTTTTGTCGCCGTCCTTGTCTCCTTTTTGTCTCGCCATTTCGTCAAACTTTTCCCGAATTTCCTTCGGTATATTATTTAATCGCAAGATCAATTGTCTCTTTGTTCCGGTTGTTGATAACTTCAATACACTCAACCACCTTTTTAATTGTTCAATCGACTCGTTGTTTAAATCCATTTTGATTTTCTTTTTACTAACAATTTAATTAATTGGCTCGTGATCGGCCCACTTCTGATTTTGTAGGGGTATGATATATTCCCCCAAAGTTAAACACCAACACACATATATATGTACTTCTAGTCTTTATTTTATAATTTCGTCTGTTCAGGATCACGGTCGGCGTTCAACTGCCCTCGCTCTCAGCTCACGATCCGCATCAACCCCCGATTCATTGAGAGAGTGTGAGAGCGATGAGATTGAGAGAGAGAGTTAGAGAACAGTGAGCGGCATCGTACAACAACAACAACTTATTCTTAGAACTTACACGAATGATCTAGAAGGAATACAATAACATACACATACATATATACTACGACGTAGCATTCCTGCTACAAAAATATGACCGTTTTTATATCATTGACTTTAATTTTGCGAAGTTTTAGTGAAGTGGGCCTTCTTTCCATCTTTAAAAGCCCATAACTTGGTCAAATGAACTCGGATTTCGATATGGCATACCTTTATGGGCTTGTGGAGTGATTATGTTGTTATCTGCATTAAAATATATATCTTTAAAGGTAGTAAAAAATATGACCGTTTTTATGTTATTGATTTTAATTTGGTGAAGGTTTACTGAGATGGGCCTTCTTTCCATCTTTAAAAGCCGATAACTTGGTCAAATGAACTCGGATTTCGATATGGCATACCTTTATGGGCTTGTGGAATGATTATGTAGTTATCTGCATTAAAATATATAACTTTAAAGGAAGTAAAAAATATGACCGTTTTTATGTCATTGATTTTAATTTCGCAAAGGTTTACTGAAATGGGCCTTCTTTCCATCTTTAAAGTTTCGATATGGCATACCTTTATGGGCTTGTTGGATGATTTTGTTATGGCATACCTTTATGGGCTTGTTGGATGATTTTGTTGTTATCTGCATTAAAATATATAACTTTAAAGGAAGTAAAAAATATGACCGTTTTTATGTCATTGATTTTAATTTCGCAAAGGTTTACTGAAATGGGCCTTCTTTCCATCTTTAAAATTTCGATATGGCATACCTTTATGGGCTTGTTGGATGATTTTGTTATGGCATACCTTTATGGGCTTGTTGGATGATTTTGTTAATATCTGCATTAAAACAAATAACTTTAAAAGTAGTAAAACATATGACCGTTTTTATGTCATTGATTTTAATTTTGCAAAGGTTTGCTGAAATGGGCCTTCTTTCCATCTTTAAAAGCCCATAACTTGGTCAAATGAACTCGGATTTCGATATGGTATACCTTTATGGGCTTGTGGAATGATTATGTTTTTATCTGCATTAAAATATATAACTTTAAAGGTAGTAAAAAATATGACCGTTTTTATGTCATTGATTTTAATTTTGCGAAGGTTTACTGAAATGGGCTTTCTTTCCGTCTTTAAAAGCCCATAACTTGGTCAAATGAACTCGGATTTCGATATGGCATACCTTTATGGGCTTGTTGGATGATTTTGTTGTTATCTGCATTAAAATATATAACTTTAAAGGTAGTAAAAAATATGACCGTTTTTATGTCATTGATTTTAATTTTGCGAAGGTTTACTGAAATGGGCCTTCTTTCCATCTTTAAAAGCCCATAGATTGGTCAAATGAACTCTGATTTCGATATGGCATACCTTTATGGGCTTGTGGAATGATTATGTTGTTATCTGCATTAAAATATATAACTTTAAAGGTAGTAAAAAATATGACGGTTTTTATGTCATTGATTTTAATTTTGCGAAGGTTTACTGAAATGGGCCTTCTTTCCATCTTTAAAAGCACATAACTTGGTCAAATTAACTCGGATTTCGATATGGCATACCTTTATGGGCTTGTTGGATGATTTTGTTCTTATCTGCTTTAAAATATATAACTTTAAAGGTGATTTTAATTTTGTGAAGGTTTACTGAAATGGGCCTTCTTTCCATCTTTAAAAGCCCATAACTTGGTCAAATGAACTCGGATTTCGATATGGCATACCTTTATGGGATTGTGGAATGATTATGTTGTTATCTGCATAGAAATATATAACTTTAAAGGTAGTAAAAAATATGACCGCTTTTTATGTCATTGACTTTAATTTTGCGAAGGTTTACTGAAATGGGCCTTCTTTCCATCTTTAGAAGCCCATAACTTGGTCAAATCAACGCGGATTTTGATGTGGCATACCTTTATGGGCTTGTGGAATGATTATGTTGTTATCTGCATTAACATATATAACCTTAAAGGTAGTACAAAAAATGACCGTTTTTATATCATTGACTTTAATTTTGCGAAGTTTTAGTGAAGTGGGCCTTCTTTCCATCTTTAAAAGCCCATAACTTGGTCAAATGAACTCGGATTTCGATATGGCATACCTTTATGGGCTTGTGGAGTGATTATGTTGTTATCTGCATTAAAATATATATCTTTAAAGGTAGTAAAAAATATGACCGTTTTTATGTTATTGATTTTAATTTGGTGAAGGTTTACTGAGATGGGCCTTCTTTCCATCTTTAAAAGCCGATAACTTGGTCAAATGAACTCGGATTTCGATATGGCATACCTTTATGGGCTTGTGGAATGATTATGTAGTTATCTGCATTAAAATATATAACTTTAAAGGAAGTAAAAAATATGACCGTTTTTATGTCATTGATTTTAATTTCGCAAAGGTTTACTGAAATGGGCCTTCTTTCCATCTTTAAAGTTTCGATATGGCATACCTTTATGGGCTTGTTGGATGATTTTGTTATGGCATACCTTTATGGGCTTGTTGGATGATTTTGTTGTTATCTGCATTAAAATATATAACTTTAAAGGAAGTAAAAAATATGACCGTTTTTATGTCATTGATTTTAATTTCGCAAAGGTTTACTGAAATGGGCCTTCTTTCCATCTTTAAAATTTCGATATGGCATACCTTTATGGGCTTGTTGGATGATTTTGTTATGGCATACCTTTATGGGCTTGTTGGATGATTTTGTTAATATCTGCATTAAAACAAATAACTTTAAAAGTAGTAAAACATATGACCGTTTTTATGTCATTGATTTTAATTTTGCAAAGGTTTGCTGAAATGGGCCTTCTTTCCATCTTTAAAAGCCCATAACTTGGTCAAATGAACTCGGATTTCGATATGGTATACCTTTATGGGCTTGTGGAATGATTATGTTTTTATCTGCATTAAAATATATAACTTTAAAGGTAGTAAAAAATATGACCGTTTTTATGTCATTGATTTTAATTTTGCGAAGGTTTACTGAAATGGGCTTTCTTTCCGTCTTTAAAAGCCCATAACTTGGTCAAATGAACTCGGATTTCGATATGGCATACCTTTATGGGCTTGTTGGATGATTTTGTTGTTATCTGCATTAAAATATATAACTTTAAAGGTAGTAAAAAATATGACCGTTTTTATGTCATTGATTTTAATTTTGCGAAGGTTTACTGAAATGGGCCTTCTTTCCATCTTTAAAAGCCCATAGATTGGTCAAATGAACTCTGATTTCGATATGGCATACCTTTATGGGCTTGTGGAATGATTATGTTGTTATCTGCATTAAAATATATAACTTTAAAGGTAGTAAAAAATATGACGGTTTTTATGTCATTGATTTTAATTTTGCGAAGGTTTACTGAAATGGGCCTTCTTTCCATCTTTAAAAGCACATAACTTGGTCAAATTAACTCGGATTTCGATATGGCATACCTTTATGGGCTTGTTGGATGATTTTGTTCTTATCTGCTTTAAAATATATAACTTTAAAGGTGATTTTAATTTTGTGAAGGTTTACTGAAATGGGCCTTCTTTCCATCTTTAAAAGCCCATAACTTGGTCAAATGAACTCGGATTTCGATATGGCATACCTTTATGGGATTGTGGAATGATTATGTTGTTATCTGCATAGAAATATATAACTTTAAAGGTAGTAAAAAATATGACCGCTTTTTATGTCATTGACTTTAATTTTGCGAAGGTTTACTGAAATGGGCCTTCTTTCCATCTTTAGAAGCCCATAACTTGGTCAAATCAACGCGGATTTTGATGTGGCATACCTTTATGGGCTTGTGGAATGATTATGTTGTTATCTGCATTAACATATATAACCTTAAAGGTAGTACAAAAAATGACCGTTTTTATATCATTGACTTTAATTTTGCGAAGTTTTAGTGAAGTGGGCCTTCTTTCCATCTTTAAAAGCCCATAACTTGGTCAAATGAACTCGGATTTCGATATGGCATACCTTTATGGGCTTGTGGAGTGATTATGTTGTTATCTGCATTAAAATATATATCTTTAAAGGTAGTAAAAAATATGACCGTTTTTATGTTATTGATTTTAATTTGGTGAAGGTTTACTGAGATGGGCCTTCTTTCCATCTTTAAAAGCCCATAACTTGGTCAAATGAACTCGGATTTCGATATGGCATACCTTTATGGGCTTGTGGAATGATTATGTAGTTATCTGCATTAAAATATATAACTTTAAAGGAAGTAAAAAATATGACCGTTTTTATGTCATTGATTTTAATTTCGCAAAGGTTTACTGAAATGGGCCTTCTTACCATCTTTAAAGTTTCGATATGGCATACCTTTATGGGCTTGTTGGATGATTTTGTTATGGCATACCTTTATGGGCTTGTTGGATGATTTTGTTGTTATCTGCATTAAAATATATAACTTTAAAGGAAGTAAAAAATATGACCGTTTTTATGTCATTGATTTTAATTTCGCAAAGGTTTACTGAAATGGGCCTTCTTTCCATCTTTAAAATTTCGATATGGCATACCTTTATGGGCTTGTTGGATGATTTTGTTATGGCATACCTTTATGGGCTTGTTGGATGATTTTGTTAATATCTGCATTAAAATATATAACTTTAAAGGTAGTAAAAAATATGACCGTTTTTATGTCATTGATTTTAATTTTGCGAAGGTTTACTGAAATGGGCCTTCTTTCCATCTTTAAAAGCCCATAGATTGGTCAAATGAACTCGGATTTCGATATGGCATACCTTTATGGGCTTGTGGAATGATTATGTTGTTATCTGCATTAAAATATATAACTTTAAAGGTAGTAAAAAATATGACCGTTTTTATGTCATTGATTTTAATTTTGCGAAGGTTTACTGAAATGGGCCTTCTTTCCATCTTTAAAAGCCCATAGATTGGTCAAATGAACTCGGATTTCGATATGGCATACCTTTATGGGCTTGTGGAATGATTATGTTGTTATCTGCATTAAAATATATAACTTTAAAGGTAGTAAAAAATATGACCGTTTTTATGTCATTGATTTTAATTTTGCGAAGGTTTACTGAAATGGGCCTTCTTTCCATCTTTAAAAGCCCATAACTTGGTCAAATTAACTCGGATTTCGATATGGCATACCTTTATGGGCTTGTTGGATGATTTTGTTGTTATCTGCTTTAAAATATATAACTTTAAAGGTGATTTTAATTTTGTGAAGGTTTACTGAAATGGGCCTTCTTTCCATCTTTAAAAGCCCATAACTTGGTCAAATGAACTCGGATTTCGATATGGCATACCTTTATGGGATTGTGGAATGATTATGTTGTTATCTGCATAGAAATATATAACTTTAAAGGTAGTAAAAAATATGACCGCTTTTTATGTCATTGACTTTAATTTTGCGAAGGTTTACTGAAATGGGCCTTCTTTCCATCTTTAGAAGCCCATAACTTGGTCAAATCAACTCGGATTTCGATATGGCATACCTTTATGGGCTTGTGGAATGATTATGTAGTTATCTGCATTAAAATATATAACTTTAAAGGAAGTAAAAAATATGACCGTTTTTATGTCATTGATTTTAATTTCGCAAAGGTTTACTGAAATGGGCCTTCTTACCATCTTTAAAGTTTCGATATGGCATACCTTTATGGGCTTGTTGGATGATTTTGTTATGGCATACCTTTATGGGCTTGTTGGATGATTTTGTTGTTATCTGCATTAAAATATATAACTTTAAAGGAAGTAAAAAATATGACCGTTTTTATGTCATTGATTTTAATTTCGCAAAGGTTTACTGAAATGGGCCTTCTTTCCATCTTTAAAATTTCGATATGGCATACCTTTATGGGCTTGTTGGATGATTTTGTTATGGCATACCTTTATGGGCTTGTTGGATGATTTTGTTAATATCTGCATTAAAATATATAACTTTAAAGGTAGTAAAAAATATGACCGTTTTTATGTCATTGATTTTAATTTTGCGAAGGTTTACTGAAATGGGCCTTCTTTCCATCTTTAAAAGCCCATAGATTGGTCAGATGAACTCGGATTTCGATATGGCATACCTTTATGGGCTTGTGGAATGATTATGTTGTTATCTGCATTAAAATATATAACTTTAAAGGTAGTAAAAAATATGACCGTTTTTATGTCATTGATTTTAATTTTGCGAAGGTTTACTGAAATGGGCCTTCTTTAAATCTTTAAAAGCCCATAACTTGGTCAAATTAACTCGGATTTCGATATGGCATACCTTTATGGGCTTGTTGGATGATTTTGTTGTTATCTGCATTAAAATATATAACTTTAAAGGTAGTAAAAAATATGACCGTTTTTATGTCATTGATTTTAATTTTGCGAAGGTTTACTGAAGTGGGCCTTCTTTCCATCTTTAAAAGCCCATAGATTGGTCAAATGAACTCGGATTTCGATATGGCATACCTTTATGGGCTTGTGGAATGATTATGTTGTTATCTGCATTAAAATATATAACTTTAAAGGTAGTAAAAAATATGACCGTTTTTATGTCATTGATTTTAATTTTGCGAAGGTTTACTGAAATGGGCCTTCTTTCCATCTTTAAAAGCCCATAACTTGGTCAAATTAACTCGGATTTCGATATGGCATACCTTTATGGGCTTGTTGGATGATTTTGTTGTTATCTGCTTTAAAGTATATAACTTTAAAGGTGATTTTAATTTTGTGAAGGTTTACTGAAATGGGCCTTCTTTCCATCTTTAAAAGCCCATAACTTGGTCAAATGAACTCGGATTTCGATATGGCATACCTTTATGGGATTGTGGAATGATTATGTTGTTATCTGCATAGAAATATATAACTTTAAAGGTAGTAAAAAATATGACCGCTTTTTATGTCATTGACTTTAATTTTGCGAAGGTTTACTGAAATGGGCCTTCTTTCCATCTTTAGAAGCCCATAACTTGGTCAAATCAACGCGGATTTTGATGTGGCATACCTTTATGGGCTTTTGGAATGATTATGTTGTTATCTGCATTAACATATATAACCTTAAAGGTAGTACAAAATATGACCGTTTTTATGTCATTGACTTTAATTTTGCGAAGTTTTAGTGAAGTGGGCCTTCTTTCCATCTTTAAAAGCCCATAACTTGGTCAAATGAACTCGAATTTCGATATGGCATACCTTTATGGGCTGGTGGAGTGATTATGTTGTTATCTGCATTAAAATATATAACTTTAAAGGTAGTAAAAAATATGACCGTTTTTATGTCATTGATTTTAATTTTGTGAAGGTTTACTGAGATGGGCCTTCTTTCCATCTTTAAAATCCCATAACTTGGTCAAATGAACTCGGATTTCGATATGGCATACCTTTATGGGCTTGTGGAATGATTATGTAGTTATCTGCATTAAAATATATAACTTTAGAGGAAGTAAAAAATATGACCGTTTTTATGTCATTGATTTTAATTTCGCAAAGGTTTACTGAAATGGGCCTTCTTTCCATCTATGAAGTTTCGATATGGCATACCTTTATGGGCTAGTGGAGTGATTATGTCGTTATCTGCATTAAAATATATAACTTTAAAGGTAGTAAGAAATATGACCGTTTTTATGTCATTGATTTTAATTTTGCGAAGGTTTACTGAGATGGGCCTTCTTTCCATCTTTAAAAGCCCATAAGTTGGTCAAATGAAGTCGGATTTCGATATGGCATACCTTTATGGGCTTGTGGAATGATTATGTAGTTATCTGCATTAAAATATATAACTTTAAAGGAAGTAAAATATATGACCGTTTTTATGTCATTGATTTTAATTTCGCAAATGTTTACTGAAATGGGCCTTCTTTCCATCTATGAAGTTTCGATATGGCATACCTTTATGGGCTTGTGGAGTGATTATGTTGTTATCTGCATTAAAATATATAACTTTAAAGGTAGTAAAAAATATGACCGCTTTTTATGTCATTGACTTTAATTTTGCGAAGGTGTAGACGGCACTTTCTTGTTCGGCGGTCGCAGCAAAAGTGATCTTTATTGTGCAGATTTGTACAGGCTTAACCTATGTTACAAACGTTGGGGGTACACAGTATGAGGGAGTGAGACAAGCATAGTGTTTCTTAAGAGTAACAGGGATGTATGTATGTGTTTAATAATAGTGTGACCAAACTTAATGTAGAACAGATGCTTAGGGATATGTGTGTGTGTGTGTGTGTGTGTCTGCTTGCTACAATTCGGCCATCCTGACCAGAGAGCTCCTGATCTCTTAACTATTTGCATTATTAATCCATGGTCGTATATTTGCTACTGCCCAAACTCCCTTATAAGGAAGCCTCGACTGTTGAAAACCTTCAACGTCCTCCAAGACATACCTATCATTACGAAGAACCTTTGTCACTCTGTAAGGGCCTTTGAATTTTGGAATTAGTTTTTTGGATACGCCTACATGAGAATCGAAGTTTTTGATCATTACTAAATCGTCCGTCTGGTATTCTTTAGCAATCTTTCTCTTAAGGTCTGTGCGTAACTTATTGTATTCTTGCAGCTTCTCGATGCTCTGAGTAGCTTTTTCTCTAATTACTTCTAAATTCCTACTTTCTCTATCTTTATTTAACTCTTCTAATTTCTCTTTTAAGCTATCTATAACTTTTCCTTTTTGAGACACTCCGAATAAGACTTGACTTGGGTGCTGACTAACTGATCTTTGAATCGTATTATTAAGTGCGTGTTCAACTGTTTTTAAAACTGTATCCCAGAACAATCCCTTGTCTGGATCAGTCAATTTAGCGATCATGGGTCCTATGCTTCTATTAACTCTTTCGACTTGCCCATTAGCCTGCGGCGATCCAGTGGCTATCTTAATGTGTTTCACTTCGTTTTCCTCTAAGAAGTCATGAAATTCTTTAGATGTGAAGCATGTCCCACGGTCTGAAATCACGCATCGCGGCCTACTATACGACCTGAAATAGTCCTTTAATGCTACTATTGCTTCCCTAGACTTTGTAGTTTTTGCCGGATAAAGTCTTACAAACTTTGTAAATGCGTCTATAATCACCAGTACGTGTTTGTTAGCTCTACTCTTGTCTACCGGGCCATAATGGTCTATGTGTATGACATCAAAGGGAATGCTTACTTTGGGGATGCTATGAAGGAAACCTTCGTCTTTACCAGACTTATCAGAATAGGCGATACATTTCAAACAATTATTAATGTGCCGCTTGCATTTTTCACGAACTTTGGGGAACCAGTAACTTTTTGAGACAACTTCTACCATCTTATCTATTCCAACATGTCCTAACTGATCATGGTAACTAAAAAGAACGTGGCTTTCCATTTCGCTTGGCACATAAAATAAAAGACCATTCTTATCCTTTTTTCTGTAAATTATTCCGTTCCGCATCTCATAATCCTTTAGTTCTGTTTCCTGAAGTTTCTCAGCTATACTTTTAATTTTCTCATCTCTACTTTGACATATAACTAAGTTTTCTTCAAATGAATTAGAATCGATTGACAGTATGTGTGTGTTCCTGCTAAGTGCATCGACATGTTGCATACGCTTGCCGGCTCTATGCTCTAAAGTGTAGTCATAATCTTGAAGAAAAAGTGCCCACCTGGCAATTCTTGGGCATAATTCCTTTTTATTTAACGCCAGGGTAAGAGCACTACAATCTGTAACTATTTTGAACTGTATTCCTTGAAGATAGATTCTAAAGCGTTGTAACGAGTAAACTACAGCGAGCGTTTCTAATTCAAAACTGTGGTACTTCGCCTCCACATCCGTCGTGCGTTTGGAAAAATAGAATACGGGGTGAAACTTACTATCTTTCTTTTTCTGCATTAAAATTGAACCAAAACCTAGGGCGCTAGCATCGCAATGTAACTCTGTTGGGTCTTTTGGATTGTATAAGGCCAGAATAGGGGCTTCCAAAAGATTTACTTTTAATATTTCAAAACACTCTAACTCTTTCGCACCAAATTCGAACTTTCTGTCCTTTCTTACAAGATCATACAACGGCTTTGCTTTTGTTGAGAAATCTTTGACAAAGCGTCTGAAATAGGAGCACAGTCCAAGAAAACTTTGAACCTCATGCGCTTTTGTCGGTACAGGGAAGTCTTTTACTGCTTGCATACCTTTCGAATCAGGTTTAATACCCTCTCCCGATATTATATATCCTAAATACTTTATTTCTCTTTGAAGGAATTCACACTTGTCTAACCTAAGCTCAAGCTTGTTATCTACCAGTCGTTTAAATACCTCCGTTAATATCTCCATATGACTCTTACTATCTTTCGTTGCTATTAAAATATCATCCATATAAATTAAAACCTTATCTTCTTTAACCAAATCGGCAAAGATTTTGTTCACAAATCTTTGAAAAACTGCTGGTGCGTTTCGTAAACCAAACGGCATTCTAAGCCATTCATACTGACCAATAGGTGTTGTAAAAGCGGTATACTTGATTGAATCCTCATGCATGTGCACGTGAAAGAACCCATATTTAAGGTCTAACTTGGTAAAAATAGTTTTTTCAGACAGTTTATCAATAAGGTCATCTATTAAGGGGGTAGGGTAGTTATCTTTAAGCATGTTTTTGTTAAGGGTTCGGTAATCTACGCACATTCTTAATTCTCCAGACTTTTTCTTTACTAGAACTATAGGTGATGCATACTCAGACTCGCTTACTCGAATAATACCGTTTTTTATGTAATCGTCTAATAAATTTTGAACTTGACTTTTCTCTGCGTATGATAGACGCCTTGGAGGGTAATTGAACGGTTTAGTTGTATCAAAATTCATTTTCATTTCCCATTTTACTAAGGGGATCTCCGGCCGTTCCGGTTTCGTATAAAACTTATCAAAAATATCTATCAGTTTTTTTCTTAACGCAAACTCACACTTATCGCTAACATTTAACAGGTTGCATTCGGCTGGATCAGGGTATTCAATTGACATAATTTCTGACTCGAAATGATCGCTCGGCTGGACACTTAAATTTTGACTTGACTCTATCATTTTACACGAATCACTTTGTGTTTCTTTGTAACCACAATAAACCTTAATACTATCATTTAGACAATCATCTTTCTCACAGCTATCAGTAGCACAATCGTTTCTAATCTGACCAACATTTGAGCAATAAATTCTAAAACTGCTATCCTTCTCACTATTACTATCATCTGACCGATCATTTGCAAAGTAACTATCTTTTGAACAAATATCCTGTAAACGATCATCAACCCCACTGTCATTTAAACGATCATCAGTACAACTATCATTTGAACGATCATTAGCAAAACTATCATTTGAACAATCATTAGCAAAACTATCATTTGAACAATCATTTTCCCTAACAATCTAAAAGTTACAAATGTTCATAAAATCTCTTCCCAAAACAGTGCTATATGCCATCGATTTGTTTGCCACAATTAGTAATTCGAAATTAAACTTTACTTTATTCATAATAACAAAACATGACATCTTTCCATGTATATCTAAAGGGCTGTGGTTCAAGCCAAAGTAATGCGAAAAGTTGTTTTCATTAACGTTAATGATGTTACTACTTAGAATGTTTTCAACACAGGATAACTTCGTAAAACTAATTGGACTCCCAGAATCGATTAGGCATTCTGTAAATAGGCACTGATTAGGCTGTGAATTAAAGTAAATTTTAAACGGTCTCACATATTCATTTTTGGTTGCGTTCTTCTTCTCGTTGCAATGAGATATCAGGTGCTCCAAGCTTCCACAACCGTAGCAAGCGCCGTACGCGCGCTTAGGCTTGCGGCAGTCGGCCGCGAAATGACCCACGGAGTTACAGTTGAAGCATCTTACAGCGGGTCCGGGCTGATTTCCGGAAACGTCTTTGTGGCGTCCAAATGCGAGAGATGGTTTCCGCAATGTTACTTTGGAGAATGCCTGCAACAGCTGGGCAGACGAATTAAAACAGTGCATGTGTGCCTGTTGCCGTAGAAGAGTATCCGGTATTCCTTCGATGATACTGTCGATTAATTCCTCGTCGTCTATCCGGATGTGTGCAGCCAACAGGGTCTTGTCGTTGAAGTACGTAGCAAAGTCTTCAGCTGGTTGCCACTTTCGCTCCTGGAACTTGCGTCTGGACATTATCTTGCTCTCTTTTGACTGAAAAGCCTCTGCGAGTTGAGTTAACAGGTCCTGGACTGGCAAGGACAGAAAGTTCTCAGAAGAGTGCAACCAAATTTGAGCGCGGTCTTTCAACTTTGACATAACCAGTATGCGCGTTATGTCTTCACTCAGCTTGTACATTTTTATGATCGCGTTGAGCTGTGCGATCCACGTGTTAACTGGCACTTTGCTGTTAACAGCACCGTCGAAAGGTGGAAGCATTTCCTTAACCATGGTCACCAAAGAATTGTTGTTAAAAATGGCTGTATTAGGCCTGGCAGCCTCTGCAACAATATTCTCCAAATCCGATAGGGTGACATTGGTTTGATTTGGTGTGGAAACATTGTTCTGGGTTTCTGGCAAATTGCTCATCGAAGGTGCGGTCACTCTATTCAATGGCTGACGCCGGGAAACTTCCAATTTGAGAAACTCATTTTCCAATTGGACGACTTCTAAATGGCGCTTCAGAGATTCCAATTGTATGGAAATTTCTGGAACGCACATGTTGTTGTTGGCGGTTTCGTCGTTGTTTTGGGCATCCAGCGATGTAGCCCCGACATCGTCCTGATCGGTTCCTTGAACTGCAGCACTATTTGACCTTTCCTCAGGCCCAGCTTCAATGTCGGTCATGTCCTTCGGGTCCAGTACTGGACAATCTCCTCGGGCTTCGGGGGGCACACCATTCAACCGCGCTGCTAGTGTTGCCTTGGTGCCGCTTTTCGGCAACCCAAGTTTTTCCAGCCAACATCGAAGTTCTGATGCTGTGTAGTTGTCTGCAGCGATGGTGTCCATGATTACGCACAATTTTAAATAACTCAAGTAATAGCTTTTGCTTTATTTTGCTCGTAGGCAGAGTTAGGGACGCGAGAAAAAATTTTTCGCGGTAATCCCACTTCTGAAATTGTAGACGGCACTTTCTTGTTCGGCGGTCGCAGCAAAAGTGATCTTTATTGTGCAGATTTGTACAGGCTTAACCTATGTTACAAACGTTGGGGGTACACAGTATGAGGGAGTGAGACAAGCACAGTGTTTCTTAAGAGTAACAGGGATGTATGTATGTGTTTAATAATAGTGTGACCAAACTTAATGTAGAACAGATGCTTAGGGATATGTATGTGTGTGTGTGTGTGTGTCTGCTTGCTACAAAGGTTTACTGAAATGCGCCTTCTTTCCATCTTTAAAAGCCCATAACTTGGTCAAATGAACTCGGATTTCGATATGGCATACCTTTATGGGCTTGTGGAGTGATTATGTTGTTATCTGCTTTAAAATATATAACTTTAAAGGTAGTAAGAAATATGACCGTTTTTATGTCATTGATTTTAATTTTGCGAAGGTTTACTGAGATGGGCCTTCTTTCCATCTTTAAAAGCCCATAACTTGGTCAAATGAACTCGGATTTCGATATGGCATACCTTTATGGGCTTGTGGAATGATTATGTTGTTATCTGCATTAAAATATAAAACTTTAAAGGTAGTAAAAATATGATCGTCTTTATGTCATTGATTTTAATTTTGCGAAGGTTTACTGAAATGCGCCTTCTTTCCATCTTTAAAAGCCCATAACTTGGTCAAATGAACTCGGATTTCGATATGGCATACCTTTATGGGCTTGTGGAGTGATTATGTTGTTATCTGCATTAAAATATATAACTTTAAAGGTAGTAAGAAATATGACCGTTTTTATGTCATTGATTTTAATTTTGCGAAGGTTTACTGAAATGGGCGTTCTTTCCATCTTAAAAGTTTCGATATGGCATACCTTTATGGGCTTGTTAGATGATTTTGTTATGGCATACCTTTATGGGCTTGTTGGATGATTTTTTTATGGCATACTTTTATGGGCTTGTTGGATGATTTTGTTAATATCTGCATTAAAACAAATAACTTTAAAGGTAGTAAAAAATATGACCGTTTTTATGTCATTGATTTTAATTTTGCAAAGGTTTACTGAAATGGGCCTTCTTTCCATCTTTAAAAGCCCATAACTTGGTCAAATGAACTCGGATTTCGATATGGTATACCTTTATGGGCTTGTGGAATGATTATGTTGTTATCTGCATTAAAATATATAACTTTAAAGGTAGTAAAAAATATGACCGTTTTTATGTCATTGATTTTAATTTTGCGAAGGTTTACTGAAATGGGCCTTCTTTCCATCTTTAAAAGCCCATAACTTGGTCAAATGACCTCGGATTTCGATATGGCATACCTTTATGGGCTTGTTGGATGATTTTGTTGTTATCTGCATCAAAATATACAACTTTAAAGTTAGTAAAAAATATGACCGTTTTTATGTCATTGATTTTAATTTTGCGAAGGTTTACTGAAATGGGCCTTCTTTCCATCTTTAAAAGCCCATAGATTGGTCAAATGAACTCGGATTTCGATATGGCATACCTTTATGGGCTTGTGGAATGATTATGTTGTTATCTGCATTAAAATATATAACTTTAAAGGTAGTAAAAAATATGACCGCTTTTTATGTCATTGACTTTAATTTTGCGAAGGTTTACTGAAATGGGCCTTCTTTCCATCTTTAAAAGCCCATAACTTGGTCAAATGAACTAGGACTTCGATATGGTATACCTTTATGGGCTTGTAGAATGATTATGTTGTTATCTGCATTAAAATATATAACTTTAAAGGTAGTAAAAATATGACCGTTTTTATGTCATTGACTTTAATTTTGCGAAGTTTTACTGAAATGGGCCTTCTTTCCATCTTTAAAAGCCCATAACTTGGTCAAATTAACTCGGATTTCGATATGGCATACCTTTATGGGCTTGTTGGATGATTTTGTTGTTATCTGCATCAAAATATACAACTTTGAAGGTAGTAAAAAATATGACCGTTTTTATGTCATTGATTTTAATTTTGCGAAGGTTTACTGAAATGGGCCTTCTTTCCATCTTTAAAAGCCCATAGATTGGTCAAATGAACTCGGATTTCGATATGGCATACCTTTATGGGCTCGTGGAATGATTATGTTGTTATCTGCATTAAAATATATAACCTTAAAGGTAGTAAAAAATATGACCGTTTTTATGTCATTGATTTTAATTTTGTGAAGGTTTACTGAAATGGGCCTTCTTTCCATCTTTAAAAGCCCATAACTTGGTCAAATGAACTCGGATTTCGATATGGCATACCTTTATGGGATTGTGGAATGATTATGTTGTTATCTGCATAGAAATATATAACTTTAAAGGTAGTAAAAAATATGACCGCTTTTTATGTCATTGACTTTAATTTTGCGAAGGTTTACTGAAATGGGCCTTCTTTCCATCTTTAGAAGCCCATAACTTGGTCAAATGAACGCGGATTTTGATGTGGCATACCTTTATGGGCTTGTGGAATGATTATGTTGTTATCTGCATTAACATATATAACCTTAAAGGTAGTAAAAAATATGACCGTTTTTATTTCATTGATTTTAATTTTGTGAAGGTTTACTGAGATGGGCCTTCTTTCCATCTTTAAAAGCCCATAACTTGGTCAAATGAACTCGGATTTCGATATGGCATACCTTTATGGGCTTGTGGAATGATTATGTAGTTATCTGCATTAAAATATATAACTTTAAAGGAAGTAAAATATATGACCGTTTTTATGTCATTGATTTTAATTTTGCGAAGGTTTACTGAAATGGGCCTTCTTTCCATCTATGAAGTTTTGGCATACCTTTATGGGCTTGTGGAGTGATTATGTTGTTATCTGCATTAAAATATATAACTTTAAAGGTAGTAAAAAATATGACCGCTTTTTATGTCATTGACTTTCATTTTGCGAAGGTTTACTGAAATGGGCCTTCTTTCCATCTTTAAAAGCCCATAACTTGGTCAAATGAACTCGGATTTCGATATGGCATACCTTTATGGGATTGTGGAATGATTATGTTGTTATCTGCATTAAAATATATAACTTTAAAGGTAGTAAGAAATATGACCGTTTTTATGTCATTGATTTTAATTTTGCGAAGGTTTACTGAGATGGGCCTTCTTTCCATCTTTAAAAGCCCATAAGTTGGTCAAATGAAGTCGGATTTCGATATGGCATACGTTTATGGGCTTGTGGAATGATTATGTAGTTATCTGCATTAAAATATATAACTTTAAAGGAAGTAAAATATATGACCGTTTTTATGTCATTGATTTTAATTTCGCAAAGGTTTACTGAAATGGGCCTTCTTTCCATCTATGAAGTTTTGGCATACCTTTATGGGTTTGTGGAGTGATTATGTTGTTATCTGCATTAAAATATATAACTTTAAAGGTAGTAAAAAATATGACCGCTTTTTATGTCATTGACTTTCATTTTGCGAAGGTTTACTGAAATGGGCCTTCTTTCCATCTTTAAAAGCCCATAACTTGGTCAAATGAACTCGGATTTCGATATGGCATACCTTTATGGGATTGTGGAATGATTATGTTGTTATCTGCATAGAAATATATAACTTTAAAGGTAGTAAAAAATATGACCGTTTTTATGTCATTGATTTTAATTTTGCGAAGGTTTACTGAAATGGGCCTTCTTTCCATCTTTAAAAGCCCATAGATTGGTCAAATGAACTCGGATTTCGATATGGCATACCTTTATGGGCTTGTGGAATGATTATGTTGTTATCTGCATTAAAATATATAACTTTAAAGGTAGTAAAAAATATGACCGCTTTTTATGTCATTGACTTTAATTTTGCGAAGGTTTACTGAAATGGGCCTTCTTTCCATCTTTAAAAGCCCATAACTTGGTCAAATGAACTCGGATTTCGATATGGTATACCTTTATGGGCTTGTAGAATGATTATGTTGTTATCTGCATTAAAATATATAACTTTAAAGGTAGTAAAAATATGACCGTTTTTATGTCATTGACTTTAATTTTGCGAAGTTCCTTTCCATCTATGAAGTTTCGATATGGCATACCTTTATGGGCTTGTGGAGTTATTATGTTGTTATCTGCATTAAAATATATAACTTTAAAGGTAGTAAGAAATATGACCGTTTTTATGTCATTGATTTTAATTTTGCGAAGGTTTACTGAGATGGGCTTTCTTTCCATCTTTAAAAGCCCATAAGTTGGTCAAATGAAGTCGGATTTCGATATAGCATACGTTTATGGGCTTGTGGAATGATTATGTAGTTATCTGCATTAAAATATATAACTTTAAAGGAAGTAAAATATATGACCGTTTTTATGTCATTGACTTTAATTTTGCGAAGGTTTACTGAAATGGGCCTTCTTTCCATCTTTAAAAGCCCATAACTTGGTCAAATGAACTCGGATTTCGATATGGTATACCTTTATGGGCTTGTAGAATGATTATGTTGTTATCTGCATTAAAATATATAACTTTAAAGGTATTAAAAAATATGACCGCTTTTTATGTCATTGACTTTAATTTTGAGAAGGTTTACTGAAATGGGCCTTCTTTCCATCTTTAAAAGCCCATAACTTGGTCAAATGAACTCGGATTTCGATATGGTATACCTTTATGGGCTTGTAGAATGATTATGTAGTTATCTGCATTAAAATATATAACTTTAAAGGAAGTAAAATATATGACCGTTTTTATGTCATTGATTTTAATTTCGCAAAGGTTTACTGAAATGGGCCTTCTTTCCATCTATGAAGTTTCGATATGGCATACCTTTATGGGCTTGTGGAGTGATTATGTTGTTATCTGCATTAAAATATATAACTTTAAAGGTAGTAAAAAATATGACCGCTTTTTATGTCATTGACTTTAATTTTGCGAAGGTTTACTGAAATGGGCCTTCTTTCCATCTTTAAAAGCCCATAACTTGGTCAAATGAACTCGGATTTCGATATGGTATACCTTTATGGGCTTGTAGAATGATTATGTTGTTATCTGCATTAAAATATATAACTTTAAAGGTAGTAAAAAATATGACCGTTTTTATGTCATTGATTTTAATTTTGCGAAGGTTTACTGAAATGGGCCTTCTTTCTATCTTTAAAAGCCCATAACTTGGTCAAATGAACTCGGATTTCGATATGGCATACCTTTATGGGCTTGTTGGATGATTTTGTTGTTATCTGCATTAAAATATATAACTTTAAAGGTATTAAAAAATATGACCGTTTTTATGTCATTGATTTTAATTTTGCGAAGGTTTACTGAAATGGGCCTTCTTTCCATCTTTAAAAGCCCATAGATTGGTCAAATGAACTCGGATTTCGATATGGCATACCTTTATGGGCTTGTGGAATGATTATGTTGTTATCTGCATTAAAATATATAACTTTAAAGGTAGTAAAAAATATGACCGCTTTTTATGTCATTGACTTTAATTTTGCGAAGGTTTACTGAAATGGGCCTTCTTTCCATCTTTAAAAGCCCATAACTTGGTCAAATGAACTCGGATTTCGATATGGTATACCTTTATGGGCTTGTAGAATGATTATGTTGTTATCTGCATTAAAATATATAACTTTAAAGGTAGTAAAAATATGACCGTTTTTATGTCATTGACTTTAATTTTGCGAAGTTTTACTGAAATGGGCCTTCTTTCCATCTTTAAAAGCCCATAACTTGGTCAAATTAACTCGGATTTCGATATGGCATACCTTTATGGGCTTGTTGGATGATTTTGTTGTTATCTGATTTAAAATATATAACTTTAAAGGTGATTTTAATTTTGTGAAGGTTTACTGAAATGGGCCTTCTTTCCATCTTTAAAAGCCCATAACTTGGTCAAATGAACTCGGATTTCGATATGGCATACCTTTATGGGATTGTGGAATGATTATGTTGTTATCTGCATAGAAATATATAACTTTAAAGGTAGTAAAAAATATGACCGCTTTTTATGTCATTGACTTTAATTTTGCGAAGGTTTACTGAAATGGGCCTTCTTTCTGTAATAGGCAATAAATGTACTCCGGCGATAGCTTTAGTTTTAACTCTTTATTTCTTAATTTCACAACCGCTTCCTTCGAACGTATAACACAGAGTGTCGCAACGATTCTCCCTCTTCCTACTTCTCGCTCATCCGTGTGAGCGAGGCAGGTATACGTATCTGCGATCTCCTATGCTGCAGTACTTGGTAGAAAGGGATGACAATATAACGTTTACAGTTAACTTAAACTAGGTTTCCCGCTTATTCTATAGTACAGTGGGTGTCGTATTAATATATTACATCATATGTCGTACAGTGGGCCATGTCAGTATATGTCCTACTACAACTCGGCCATCCTGACTGTATGATCCCCTGATCACTGTGAACATCAATTAAAGTTTATTTATTTACAAAATGTGTTGCAGTTCTTATTAATTTACCTTTTAAGTAGTGATAATTATTTTTATACATATTTTATTTCTGTTTTTTTTTTCATTTCTTTTTGGAACCTACCCAATGCTTAATATTATTTATGCTCCATACACCTTGATAAGGGTTGCGTGATACCTGGAATCCCTCAACATCTTTTAACAAAAATCTGTCATTTCTTAGTACTTTTGAAATTACATACGGGCCCTTGTTCTTCGGAATTAACTTTCTAGAGACGCCAGTTGTGCTATGATAACTTCTCGGGTATTTGTTGTCTTTGTGGTATATAAACGTACAAACTTAGTAAAACCGTCAACGACGACAAATATATGTTTCTTTCATCTTCCTGAATCAACTGGACCATAATGGTCAATGTGGATAAGTTCAAAGGGCTTACTACCTTTTTTAATTGAATGTAAAAATCCTTCTTTACCTGTATTAGGGGAAAATTCTACACATTTTAGGCAGTTATTTATATGGCTCATACACTTCTCCTTGGCGTTTGGAAACCAATAACTTTTTGCAATAATATCTAACATTTTGTCTCTCCCTATGTGACCGATTTCATTGTGGTATTTGAAGAGTATATGCTCTTCCATATCAATAGGTACATAAAATAACAATCTTTCATCGTTACTTTTTCTATAGACTATTCCGTTTCTCATTTCGAACAATTTATGCTCATGTTCCTCTAACTGTTTCTTTATCTTCTGAACTTTTGGGTCCTTGGCTTGGCAAATAACCAGGTTGTCTTCGAATGAATTTGTTTCTACTATTAAAATGTTTGTACACCTGCTAAGGGCGTCAACGTGTTGCATTCTGTTTCCTTCCCTGTGTATTAGATCGTAGTCATAATTTTGCAGCTCTAATGCCCATCTAGCTATACGCGGATTCAGCTCGACTTTATTAAGTGTTAACGTGAGAGAGTTACAGTCAGTTATAATCTTGAAATGCCTACCAAATAAATATATCCTAAATCTACGCAATGCGTGAATAATGGCCATGGTTTCAAGCTCAAAACTATGGTATTTCGATTCAGCAATGCTGGTGCGTTTGGAAAAATAAAAAATGGGGTGCAATTTTCCTTCTTCTTTCTTTTGGAGTAGCACGGCTCCGAAACCAAGAGCGCTGGCATCGCAATGTAGCTCTACTTCGTCTTTGTGGTTATATAAGGCTAGCACTGGCGCTTCAACTAACTTATTTTTAAGCATCATAAAGCAGCTCATTTCCTTTTCTCCAAAATGGAATTTCTCGTCTTTTCTCAAGAGATCATATAAAGGTTTGGCTAGAGTCGAAAAATCTTTAATGAATCTACGGAAATAAGAACATAAGCCCAAAAAACTTTGGACATGTTGCGTTTTGTCTGGTATCGGAAAATTTTGAATTGCCTCTATTCCTTTATCATCAGCTCTGATGCCCTCGCCGTTTATAATGAAACCCAAATATTTAATGCTTTGTTGCAGGAACTCACATTTATCCATACGTAGCTCCAACTTATTCTTTGCTAATCTGTGAAACACCTCCTTTAAAATCTGAAAATGTTCATTAACATCTTTGCTAGCGATCATAATGTCGTCCATGTACACAATTACTTGATCCTTTCTAATAAGATCATCGAAGATTTTATTTATAAATCTTTGAAAAACTGCTGAAGCCGTTTTCAGTCCCATTGGCATTCTAAGAAATTCAAATTGGCCTAACGGTGTTACAAAAGAAGTATACTTAATTGATTCTTTATTGACAAAAACGTGAAAGTAACCGTTTTTTAGATCAAGTTTTGAAAATACTTTTTTACTAGCTAACTTGTCTAACAGGTCATCGATAAGCGGTATAGGGTAATTGTCTTTAATTAAAACCCTGTTGAGTTTTCTAAAATCTATGCAAAGTCGTATGTCCCCGGTTTTTTTCTTCACTAAAACTATGGGAGAAGCAAATTCAGACTGGCTTGGCTGAATGATCCCGTTCTCTAAATAATCGTCCAAAAGTTTTTGCAGTTTTTCTTTTTCCGCGTAGGCAAGCCGCCGCGGAGCACAGCTAAACGGTTTCGAGCTTTCTAAATTAAGTTTTATCTCACTTTTAATAAACGGTTCCTTTGGTTTCTCTACCCTAATGTAATTGTATTCAATTATCTTCTTTAATTGAGGTAGAAGATCTTGATTATCAATTGTACCGCATATGTAATCAGTGTCTTCGTCATCCATATAGTTTATGCTAAGCATTTCACGAATCGTTTTAGACATATTGCTTTCATTTTTGTTATTGACTATACCGCCCTCACTAACTTCGTCGATGGACGGACCGGTTGCCTTACTGACTATAGGGTCGTCTTTATTCCTGATCGAAACTCTTATTGCTCCACAATCTCTAAAACTAACTGTTTCAGTACCTGTACTACCTCTTTTTTGTATAACTGTATCATCAACTTCTTCGCTAAATGAATCAATTATTGAATTACTAATTGTATTACCAATTGTTTTTCTAACTGTATCTTTTACTGTTTCTTTAACTTTATCATTAATTGGTTTGCTAACTGTATCACTAACTGTTTCTCTAACTGTATCACTAACTGTTTCACTAACTGTATCACAAACTGTATCACTAACTGTTTCACTAACTGTTTCTCTAACTGTATCACTAACTGTTTCACTAACTGTTTCTCTAACTGTATCACTAACTGTTTCCTTCAGAATTTCGATAGCACTTTCCGGCTCCTTGCTAGCATCTAAATTATGCGTTAATTTGAATTCCCAAGCATTGCATACACTTTTATTACAATCGGCATTCGTAGGCTCAATTGTGATCATTTTTAAGGCGCTTAAGTCTAATTCTAAATCGCAAGCATCCATAAAATTCCTCCCAAGAACAACCTCATGGCTCATTGACTCATTGGGCACAATATAAAGGTAAAAGTAACATTTCAATCGATTTTTAATTATGTAACAAAGTATTCTTCCATAAATTTTCAGTTGGCTTTTATTCAGCCCAAAGTAGTTTTCGGAGACGAACTCCATCTTAATTTTAGAGGAAATAACGGCTGTTTTGGCGAATGATATTGGGCTGCCAGTGTCTATGAGGCATGCTGCAGTTAATGGGGTTTTAGGACTGTTGTAAAAAAATATTTGTATATATCTTACGTATTTATTTGCATTTGCGCTTTTACGCTCAGGGCACTGACCCACAAAGTGTCCAAATTTGCCACATGCGTAGCATGATCCGGGCTCTCGTTTCGGTTTCTGACAGTCCTTGGCGTAGTGGCCCTTTGAGTTGCAATTGGCGCAACGGAAGTCCTTTGTGTCTGCAATCTTTCCGGAAGAGCGCTGCGAAGAATTGACCTCCTGCTTTCGTTCAGGTAAACGGATTGCAGAGAAGGCTTTCAAAATCTGCCCAGGTTCGGCGAAACATTGTATGCGAGCTTGGTCGCGTAGCCCTGGTGCTGGAATTCCTTCGATGATGTTTTCGAGGAGCTCCTCCTTGTCGATGTTTATATCGTTGGCCAGCATAACTTTCTCCTCGAAATAAGAAGCGAACCTTTCTCCTGAACGCCACTGACGATTTTGGAACGCGTTCCTCAGCTCCCCCTTTGACATCTTAGTTGCAAATGCTAGGATCAGCTGCTCACAAAGGTGGTCGGTTGGCTCCAAAATGCGTGTTGCGTTTGCGTGCAGCCAAACTTGGGCTTTTCCTTTTAGTTTGGCAATAAGAAGCATGCGCACACCAAACGAGTCCAAGTTGTACACCTGCGCAATGTTTTGCAGCTGTGTGACCCAGTTACGGGCACACGAGTTGCCGTCGTAGTCCATCGTTACTTCCTTTGCCAATGCGAGTGTTGTTGCGGGAGATTGTAACAATTTGTTTACATTTGTAAACTGGCATTGATCAGCACTGTCTGTGGCGTGCTTTCCAACACTAGAATTATCGATATCAAAGTTATCCCTGGCGCTGTTAACCCTGGGGCTGTTAGCGTTAACAGCGTCAATGCAAGCGAAACTGTTAGGGTTGCCAGAAGTTTCGATGTTGCATTCGATGACGTCATGGACTTCCTGAGCATGATTTGGCTTGTCCCTGGTGACGTCAGCGATCTCCGCCTGAAGCTGTTGCAATATGGCCTTGTTTGCGGCGATTTCGTCGAGAATTTTCTGCAGCTTCACCCTTTCGACATCTACCAGAGAAACGTTCTCCGTGCGTATATCGTCCACTGCCTGTGACGTCATCGTACCAGAGTCGAACAGAGCTTCCTGTGCGCCTTCCAAATGTTGTTGCAGCGGCAATGATGCGGCTCTCTCTAATTCGGTTTCTAGCGGCTGCTGGCTGTTGAATGAGGCTCCATTTGGTGGATCACCACGTGCTTCTGATGATAGGGTCTGCAGACGCGCCATCAATTCTGCTTTCGAGCCTGAGGTTTGTAGCCCGAGCACATTTAGCCAGTTTTTTAACTGAACGACCGTGAATTGATTTAAATCTATGTCAGGCATTTTGAGTAAGAACCACTTCTGATATTGTAATAGGCAATAAATGTACTCCGGCGATAGCTTTAGTTTTAACTCTTTATTTCTTAATTTCACAACCGCTTCCTTCGAACGTATAACACAGAGTGTCGCAACGATTCTCCCTCTTCCCACTTCTCGCTCATCCGTGTGAGCGAGGCAGGTATACGTATCTGCGATCTCCTATGCTGCAGTACTTGGTAGAAAGGGATGACAATATAACGTTTACAGTTAACTTAAACTAGGTTTCCCGCTTATTCTATAGTACAGTGGGTGTCGTATTAATATATTACATCATATGTCGTACAGTGGGCCATGTCAGTATATGTCCTACTACATTTCCATCTTTAAAAGCCCATAACTTGGTCAAATGAACTCGGATTTCGATATGGTATACCTTTATGGGCTTGTAGAATGATTATGTTGTTATCTGCATTAAAATATATAACTTTAAAGGTAGTAAAAAATATGACCGTTTTTATGTCATTGATTTTAATTTTGCGAAGGTTTACTGAAAAGGGCCTTCTTTCTATCTTTAAAAGCCCATAACTTGGTCAAATGAACTCGGATTTCGATATGGCATACCTTTATGGGC
>NW_027255923.1:0-126299 GCF_043229965.1 Drosophila suzukii | reverse complement strand
TCTATAAATTTGTAAGTTTGGCCAATAATACAATCTACTGATTGGTTGCAATGTGTCTCTTCGACTATAAGTGCTCTGTTTTAAGAATTTTCCACATCATTGAAAAATATTCGTGTATACAAACATTTATTCATAAAATTTTCCTTAAGTGGATTTTGAATTCTATAAAAGTTTTCTAAAGTACAATGAATATTTACCGTTAAATTAGGAGGAATATTTTCCCTTAAGATTGATATCAAATTTTCGGAAGTGTCAAATTCTATTATATGTCTGGTATTCTCAAATATATTAATCGACTCATGTATTGTATACCTCCCTGTACTCTCTGCTGAATGCTCAGTGTTTTGATCTGAGACCGATTCGTTACTGTCAGTTAAGTTGCTGATCTCAATCCTTCATAGGGCGTCTGCAACTACATTAGTTGTACCTGGCTTATAAATGACTTTTGGAGTGATACTTTCTATGAAGAAGTAACAGCGTTTCACTTCGATATTGGGATTTTTATCAGAGATTGCGGGAGATAATGGTTGATGATCGGTTTAAATTTCAATTCCAATCACTCTGTAAAAGTAGTATCTTAGATTTTTAAGAGCCCATACTATGGCTAAATGTTCCTTCTTATTAGTTGCATAAACTTGTTCCGTTTTAGTCAAGATTTTTGAAATAAAAGTAATTGGTTTACCTTCTTGAAGTAATACTGCACCAATTGCGACGTCCGAAGCGTCGGTGGTCAAGGGTATACTAGAAAGTATGTAACAGGCAGAAGGAAGCGATTCCGACCCCGTAAAGTATATATATTCTTGATCAGGATTATATTCCCAATAGTATAAGATAATATGTCAAAAAACACCGAACCTAGAATGTGATTCATTTTATTTTCCCACCAATTTTCTGTGCGTTCCTATGGCAGCTATATGATATAGTCGTCCGACTGACTTTCATAAAATTTAATTTGAAATTCAGAACTAATTTAAAAATGTTTTTTCCAAGCGTAGGAGGTTATATGTTTAAAAACACCAAAAGTATAATTTTTTTAAGTTTTTGAAAATTTTTTTTCGGTTATTCCTATGGGAGCTATAAGATATAGTTGTTCGATCCGGCTGGTTCCGATTTATATACTACCTGCAAAAGAAAGAAGATTTTTGGGAAAGTTTCAGCCCGATAGCTTTAAAACTGAGGGACTAGTTTGATCGACTCGTCTAGTGATGCTGATCAAGAATATATATACTTGATGGGGTTGGAAAAATCTCATTCACTGCGTTGCAAGCTTCTGACTGAAATAATAATACCCTCTGCAAGGGTATACAAAATGATTTTTTTTACAATTTTATTTTTATTTGAGCACGTTTTTCTTAACAAAATGAAATCGGTAATGTGTTGTAATAAATGTTTTGCCTACATACGTATATAAACAAACATAAACGTAACGCAACGTAAATTAATAATTATTTCACACAGATTTCAATGAACATATGTATGTTTGTTAGCATACCTATGCACACAGCGTAGTTTTTATTCGACTTTTAATTACGCAGTTTGCATGCAAATTAAATTCGTTGTTTGAAGATGATTAAAAAAATGTATTTTTTTATTTTAAAACTCGGGTGTTAAACCTTTTTTCTTAATACACAATACGCATCTCATTGTGAAATTCAATTATGCTGACCGATGCAATTTGGTGGGAACTTGAAACGCAAAAGGAGCAATTGATTTGACTTCGAAGGTAAGCTGATGTTTACTTTATTTATACCAGTTACTCGTGGAGTAAAAGGTATACTAGATTCGTCGGAAAGTATGTAACAGGCAGAAGGAAGCGTTCCAAACCCATAAAGTATATATATTCTTGATCAGGATCACTAGCCGAGTCGATCTAGCCATGTCCGTCTGTCCGTCTATCCGTATGATCGCTGAGATCTCGGAAACTATAAGAGCTACAATACTGGGATTAGGCATGCAGAATGTTTGTTTTAGCAGGGTGCCACGCCCACCATAACGCCCACAATCCGCACATGACTGTGGCTCCTACAGTTTTGATGCTAGAATAAAAACTTTAATTGAAATGTATTGTTTTCATCAATACCTATCGATTGAGTTTGGCGCATTTCAATCTCGCTTTGCTGCTTGCATATCTTCATTTCCCTTTGGTCCCTTTGGCTGAGTAACGGGTATCTGATAGTTCTGGTACTCGACTATAGCGTTCTTCCTTGTTGTTGATATAGTGGCCTGGCCCTTAAGCTCTATTATAAGTTTGGGAGAAAGCCAAACTTAATGTTTTTCCTTAAAACGGTCTATTGTTCTATTACATTTGCTAAATCGTGTCTTGACGAAACCAACAAATTTCTGAAGCTTAATATTAATTAATTTGACATCCTGATCATTTATGTTGTCTTCTTTTATGCTATTAAGAACAAAATCCACTAACACGGCTGTTTGGTCATCTCACTATTTCTAATTGAAATCATCTAACTATTGTTGTTTTTTTGGTCGTTGCGACGCCGACTATCGAAAGCTGCGAGCAGGGGCGTAGCACAGCTGATAATCGCTAACAAATTTTCCCCTACAGGTCGGCAAGCAACGATCATACAACAAACTACTAGATTAAAAATAATACTAGATTACAAAAAATACTAACTCTAGATACTAATGGAATAGGAAGAAGATCTGAAAAAAGGGAGTTGGTAACATTGTTGAACAAAAAAGCTCTTGGAATTGCACAATTTACATAGATGACGGCTAAGCTATGTTTTAAATAAAACCAGTGGGTTCGCGAAGTTGCATATTTACTCCTGCTCTCTGAGCAAACATTGGCGCCCCCGGGTGGACTCACTGGTTCTTGGCCGTCATCTAAACTTCGGATTTGCGTATTGTTATAAGTTGGCAAATCACCAAGAGTTATATAATAAGTGCACGCGGCCATTTTGCGTTGCGCAATACGTGCATCGGCATCGTACATTGGGTGCATGGTCTCCAAGATTTGGAGACGCACTTACGCGCCCGTGCAACTTTAATTTCGTCTTTCGTCGTTCGAGCGCCCGCACAACCGGAGCGCAGTACACACTTACATCTCGGCTTACACTCACAATCTCATCGGCACCCTTAGAGAGGTGCAATAGAACATCGTCTTTCGTCGCTGGAGCACCCGGAGAGTGGTGAGCCCCACATACATCATCGTAGAGGGAGCGCACATCAGCTGCATCCCTAACCTCCATTTCGTCACAGGAGAGCATTAGCGGGCTTCAACCTAACCTCGTCGGGAACCCCGAGAAGTACATCCCAATCGTCATCTCATCGCGGGAGCGCCTGTACAGCGATCCGCATTTTACATGGTAAAGTGGCCTACGTAAATATATGCAATATTTATTTCCATCACTTGCATAAACACATATTATAATTCACTTGGCTTTCAGTCATCAACCAAACAAACCCCCATACCCAACACATACACACACACACATTCGGGCTTGCTTAATCTGCCTTGCCCCGTTCTTCGCGCGCTCTTTGGTTGTGTCGGTCTTTTCGCCTTCCTTGCTCCAATCGCGCATAGCCTAGCAGATATTTTCAGTACGGTGGGACAGTGCATACATTCTATCGCTACCAGCAGCATTGCATTGGCATTTGCTGGTTAGAAATAATCTAAAAAGCGGAAGTTTCTAGTCACAATGGGTGGAAGTCGGAAACGTATTGGCAGAACTCCCTCAGCGGAGGACGACACAAACGAATTGCTGGAACAGCTTGAGCGGAATAAGAATCATATAATTAGAATTGAGGCCACAGTTCGTGGTCAAGTAACTTCCCCTAATGCATGCGAAATGGAATGTCGTTTAGGTATTTTAAATGGATACATCGAAAAAGCGTTCGAGTTGCAACAACAACTAGAGGCAATTAATAATGAACTAGCATGTAGAGAGGAGTTAGAAGAATTATGTGTATCCGCAAAGGCATTATTAATGTCAAATTGTAATCGGGCCGAAGGAGAAAGAAATCATTCTACCTTCGCAAATAATAGCAGCTTAAATTCTTCAGCAAGTCACAGCAGAATACTACCACAAATGAAACTCCCGAAATTCGACGGAAACTATGCCGAGCTCAAACATTTTATAGGTTTATTTAACAGCTCAGTTCACGACGACGAATCTCTATCAAATGTTGAAAAGTTTAATCACTTGTTATCCTGATTAGAGAAGGAAGCCTTAGGAACAGTAAAGGCTTACCAGATCACAGAAGCAAATTACGCAAAGGCCCATGCGGCCTTGGTCAGGGTTTATGATAATCCGTGCCTAATATATTTTAAAAGTATCTCTCGGTTGTTTGAAATCCCAACAATGCAAGCGCCATCCGCCTCGGCGTTACGATCCCTTATCGACACTGTTACTGCTATATATGAATCTCTTCTCTCGCTCGGCAACGAGAAAATTCTCGCCAACGCAATGATAATTCACATCGTCATGTCTAGAGTAGATCCCAAAACGCGGTCGCGATGGGAAGAACAACTTAGTTACGATTCTATTCCGTTATGGAAAGATTGCTCAGAGGCGCTTAACAAACGATATCAACACCTAGCGGCTGAGGAATCCACGACAGGCAGAAAAGCTCCCAAACAGGGGCAGCTAGGGAAGAAGCCCAGATATAGCAAAGCGGCAAAGCGGCCCTGTCAAAGAACTTAAGTCTAAATGTTGTATCTGCAAGTCAGACAACCATTTCATTCAGAGTTGTACATCTTACGCTAATATCTCGGTAGAAGCTCGGTTCAAGTTCGCAAAAAATGCGCCGCATCAATTGTCTTCGCAGAGGACATAGTGTCGCAACATGCCAATCATCTCGTTGTCGAATTTGTACGAAGGCTCATCACACACTTCTGCAACGGTATACCTCAACCTCCCAAGTACCGTCGGGCAATCAATTGCCATCGCCTATTGACGGCCCAACAGTCACTAAGTGCCTAGGTTAGTCAGCCTATGCCCCAAAAAGTGGATCACGTTTTACTTGCAACGGCCCTTGTCGAGGTTGAAAGTCAGTCAGGAGCCAAGCTGTGCGCTAGGATTTTGCTAGACTCAGGGTCACAGGTTAATTTTATTACGGAGGAATTAGTAATTAATCTGCAATTAAAACGGTATCGGCATGAGGCTAAATTCTCAGGCATTGGGAATTCCGCGTGTTCAGCTAGCTTCGCAGTCCAGACGACAATTGGGTCGCGATTAAACTCCTTCGAAGCGGCAGTTGAATGCATAATTTTACCGTCGATTTCCGGGTATCATCCAGAAGCAACCGCAATCTCTTCCGATTGGATTCGTAATGATATCTCCATAGCAGACCCTTACTTTTACAAGCCCAAACGCGTCGAAAGGTTGATCGGCGCTGAGTTGTTTTTCGATTTGCTTAGGGAAGGAAAAATACGTTACAAGCACTCAGGTCCAACTCTACAAAATACTGTCTTTGGCTGGGTAGCGTCAGGGACCTATAAAGAAAATCCGCCTGCACGATGTATCTCATATTCCACTCTAGTAGCTACTGAGGACAACAATTTGGATCTCACGCTAAGGAAGTTCTGGGAAATTGAAAGAATACCCGACTTAAGGAAATCGCAGCTCTATACCCCTGATCAAGTGATGAGTGAAAAATCGTTTGCTAGCACCATCTCGCGTGACTCTACAGGAAAATTTGTAGTTATCCTGCCTTTCAAATGGAGTTCTTCGTGTCTCGGTTCCTCGTATGAAACTGCACGACGACGGTTTCTGTCCTTAGAACGGCGTATGAAAGGGAACCCAAAAAAATAATTCGTTGTATATCCAGTTTATGAAGGAATATTTAGCTCTCGGTCACATGGAGGCTACAGATAATAGGATACCCAACGAGCCTCATTATTTTATTCCGTATCAGTGCGTTCTCCGACCTGAAAGCTCTTCGACTAAATTAAGAGTGGTATTCGACGCGTCGTGCAAAACCACTTCCCAAATTTCATTGAATGAAATTCTCTTGGTAGGCCCAACAATTCAGCCTTGCCTGTATGCCACGCTGCTTAAATTCCGGTTCCATAAATTTGCTATGTCGGCAGACATTACTTAAATGTACAGACAAGTGGTATTAGATGAGGCCCATAGAAAGTTTCAGTTATAGAAACTTTCATATAATTGCGTGAGACCCCGCAAGACCCTTTACAAATTTATCGGCTTAACCCCGTTACGTATGGTACGGCAAGTGCTCCTTTCCTTGCAATACGGTGTTTGAAGATGCTTAGCGAGATCTACTCCGATTCTCTTCCCTTAGCTTCACAGGCTCTAGCAAATGATTTTTACGTTGATGACTTGCTAACAGGGACCGATTCCATCCGGGAGTTAAGGAAATGGCGAGGGGAAATCACACAGATTTTAAATTCCGCAGGGTTCGTCTTCGCTAAGTGGGCGTCGAATTGTACCCCCAACGAACGACAGGTCGCCGAGTCAGAAGTCCTTATTGGACCAGACTTGAAGACCCACCCACAAAGCGATCCATGCTTTCATTTGCAGCGTGGCTGCTCGATCCGTTAGGACTCATTTGCCCTATCGTTACCCTTGGAAAGATATTAATTCAAAATCTCTGGGCGCTTGAAATGGAATGGGACGACGAAATACCCGCCGACGTACTGCATCGTTGGAAGACAGTGTCATCATGCTTTACAGACTTAGAAACGTTGAACATCCCTCGGCATGTCGGAACTCAGTTAGGCGGCACTTATTAAATCCACGGGTTTACGGACGCGTCAGAAGATGCTTACGGTTGTTGTCTGTACGTAAGGTCAGTGACCTCAGAGGGGATAAAGGTTAGGTTGCTAACAGCCAAATCCAGGGTAGCACCGATTAATAGACTTAGTGTTCCAAGACTAGAACTCTGTGCGGCTCACCTCTTAGCGAAGTTATGGAGTTATGTGCAGACGCTTAATCTTTACCGCGTCGAGCAGGTTACTATGTGGTCGGATTCTGAAGTTGTTCTCTTTTGGTTGCGCACTCATCTGTCAAAACTTAAAACATTCGTCGCAAATAGGGTTTCGGCTATTCACGAACTGGCTCCAACTGCAGTCTGGCGACACGTCCCGACTAACTTCAATCCAGCGGACCTACACTCTCGGTTGACTACGGTCAAAGATCTCGATACGAAGCTATGGTTCGAAGGCCCTACGTTTTTGTCCACGGACTCGACTCATTGGCCAGTTAATCAGCACTTGGCTGACACGCCACTCGAAAGCCAACTCGAAATGAAACCGCCAGTAACCGCCCATACGGTTGCTGTTGTCTCAAATCATCCGCTGCTCCAAGTAGTTGAAAATTCTTCTTCCTATGTGAAGGTTGTGAGAATTACAACATTTATCTTTCGTTTTGTTTACGGCAGGGCCTTGAAATTGTGGAACGACCACGTCCTATCAGCTACCGAGCTTAGCTTTTCGTTCTCTTATATCGCGCAGGCTGTTCAGCGTGAATCGTTTGCAGCCGAATTCAATAAATTAAAGAAAAATTTGCCATTACCCAGTTCTTACCAAAAACTTAACCCATTTATCAGCAAGGAAACTTTCGGAATCCGTACTTTAACATTGGTGCGAGTGGGAGGTCGACTAGCGCACGCGGATCTAGAACCCAGTGCCAAATTCCCAATATTAATGCCTAAAGGCATTAAGCACCTGCACTATGCTAATTGCCATGCTGGACCACGAGCGCTAGTCGGCCTGCTTCGCCAGACAATTTGGTTGGTCAATGCACGACGCGAGTGCAGTGCTTTTGTGCGCCGATGCACGCACTGTTTCCGGTACAAGCCACGGTTAATGTCGCAAATAATGGGAAACCTGCCTCTTGACCGTGTCAGAATCAGTCGACCCTTTAGAATAAGCGGAGTCGATCTCTTCGGTCCAATCCGAGTGTCGCTAGGAGTGCGTGGCAAGGCAGCTTTAAAAATGTATGTCGCAGTATTCATATGTTTTTCAACGAAAGCGGTTCCCCTAGAACTATTGAAGGATCTCACTTCACTGCACTGTGTCTAAATTGTACATATTTACATACAGTCGAAATAAATTGAATTTATGGAATACGAATATAATATTTTTAAATAGAATAATGGGCGTGTAGAGCAGAAACTTATAATTATTGAAGAGGAAGAGCGGAGAGCAATGCGAGCATATGTAGAAAACTGCCGCTCGATATCGCCTCCAGAAGCTAAACGCTCTTTTGTGTGGTTTATCACCAAGTGAAAAAAAAAAGATTTATAATAAACTAATAGTAAACAATTTTATTGGCGCCTAAGACTTAAAATGCAACCACTGTAAACACAAGTGAAATAAATACAAATAACATTTTTTGAAACAAATTAAATAAAATCAATAGAAAACTAAATTGCAAATGAAACAAGGAAGAACGCTATAGTCGAGTACCTCGACTATCAGATACCCGTCACTCAAAGGGAAATAGAGATATGCAAGCAGCAAAGCGAGATTAAAATGCGCCACCTACCGGCGGTAGACAGATTTAAGCGTTATGGGCGTTAGAGTGGGCGTGGCAAATTTATTTTTGGATCAATCGATAGGTATTGACGACACCAATACATTTCAGTTACAATTTTTTATCTAGCATGCAAATTGCGGGCGTCACAGGTTTTCGCGGTTTGTGGGCGTTTAAGTGGGCGTGGCAAATCGATTAAGTCAATCGATAGGTATTGATGAGAACAATACATTTCAGTTAATATTTTCTTTCTAGCATCAAAACTGTAGGAGTTACAGTTTTGGGCGGTTTGTGGGCGTTAGAGTGGGCGTGGCAGTCTACTGAAACAAACTTGCGCTGCATAAGAAGCTCAGGAATCTGTCGCCAAATCTCAATAGCCTAGCTCTCATAGTTTCCGAGATCTCAGCGTTCATCCGGACAGACAGACGGACAGACGGACATGGCTAGATCGACTCGGCTAGTGATCATGATCAAGAATATATATACTTAATGGGGTCGGAAACGCTTCCTTCTGCCTGTTACATACTTTTCGACGAATCTAGTATACCCTTTTACTCTACGAGTAACGGGTATAAAAAGCAACTAGGCTAATAATAAACTGTAACAAATATTAAAAAAAATATATTGAAACAAAAGAAAAGTTAAGGGGAGTGCGAGGGAAGTAAAGATATGCAGGCAGCAAAGCGACTGTTTCCAAGATTGCACATATTGCACATGTGGCAACCTAATATGGCAGCAGCGCCAACAGAAGCTTGTTAGCTGACTTAAAAGAACGGTGTGGCAACACTCGAAGTATTAATCAGCGAGCGACGCACGTGTCTTGATAATATTAATAATCTTTGTAGTTCTTAATCTCAATAAAACTTTAATGGCAAACATACTTCGTCATAGTGGTGACCCCGAAAAGGAAATAATACTTATTGTATGAAACTGACACACACTTTCACAATTAAGAATTTGCGCACTGAATGAACAGATGCAAATACGATTTGCGAAAAATAAAAGGTAGGCGGCTAAATTTCGACGAAGAAAGCGATCGCTCCGATTTTCCATTCATCATGCCGGATTCAAATCCTGATTTAACTGCTCAAGTCCGAGATCTGCAGCAGCAACTCGAGGCACTTCTGACAAATGCACCTGGCAACCGGGATGAGACTACTCGCACACACACGCGTGCGACTGTCCACTTGCCAAAATTCGCACATAGCAACCCTCAACTATGGTTTGCGCAAGTGGAGCGGTCATTTCGGTTGCACCAGATTATCGACGACACCGACAAGTTCGACCATGTTACCCTTCACCTGGAGGAGGATGTAGTTTTGGCAGTGGAAGACTTAGTCATTCGACCACTCAACGAAAACAAGTACGTAGCAATTAAAAATCGCTTACTACAAAACTTTGCGGAATCTCCAGAGTCGAAACTACGCCGACTTCTGCAGGGTGGAGGTAAATCTGGTCTAAAACCATCTGAGATCCTGGCCAACATGCGACGACTAGCTCCGGACCCGGGCAGCGAGAACATCATTCTCACTCTTTTCCTGGCAGAGATGCCGGCGTCAATTCGCCCCACTCTTACAGCTTGGGAAGAGACGGACGGATAAGCTCGCTAAGATCGCAAACAAGATGCTCGAAGCGGTAAGCCACAACGCCACTTTTGCGATCAGCACGAATACCTCGACTGCAGCGGGCCCATCTGTTTGCGCAACTTCCACCGAAGACCCCTGGAAAAAGATCAACGAAAACTTGCGTTCGCTGTCACAGAAGTTTGACGTATTGCAAAAGGACGTCAAACGTCTCCAATTCCAAGGGCGCTCACGCAGTTCATCGCGTGGCCACGTACAAACTGGAAATTCGAATCAACAGGCATCTGGGCCTCAAGAGAAGCTTTGTTTCTACCACGACCGATTTGGTGAAAACGCTCAAAAGTGCCGCCCACCATGTTCCCGCTCCTCGTCGTTAAACTAAAGGAGCTGTCGCCCGACACGCTGGTCGGCGGCAGCACGATTATAACCAGCGAGCCCACAGTTCAGCCAGCTGTTTCACAGGAGCAGAATCGTTGATTCTGGATCTGTGGTTTCCGTCATACCACGAACGCTGGTTAGACAAAAAAACTACTCTGAGCGATTTGACACTGTACGCAGCGAACCAGACTGTCATTCATACTTATGGAAAGTTCGTCACTCATTTGAATTTGTCGACGTGACAAAGCCATCGATAAAAGCAGCTACCCAACACGACGTGCGTCACTACATTGAAACAAATGGAATACATGTTGCTGATAGATCACGACGCCTCTCCGGTGAAAAACTTGTCACTGCCAAGAGAAAAATAATCTTCTTGATTGAGCAAGGCATATGTCGCCCGTCAAAAAGTCCTTGGTCCACGACTTCACGTAACAACCGCAAGGAAAGAAGATTTTTTCAAACCTTGATTTGGTTAAAGCATACTACCAAATTCCCATGCCGTTTGGGTTAAAAAACGCGACTCAAACATTTCAACGCTTTATGGACATATGGACATTTATTGCTACATAGACGACATACTTATAACGTCGCATTCCATCGGTGAACACGAAGAACATCTTCGGGCTCTCTTGCGAGTACTTCAGACACATGGCCTAAGCATCAATCTGACCAAATGCCAGTTTGCGCAATCTCAAGTACATTTTCTCAGCTACACGATCAACGTATTTGGAATTAAACCACCTACCGATCGCATAGATGCCATTCTTAATTATGCACGTCCTGAAACCATAAGCCAACTTGGTCGTTTCTTGGTCGCTATAAATTACTATCGCAGATGTTTGGCTCGATCATCACACAAACAAACAAAGCATAGCAGACGCAGCCCTCTTGTCTTTTCCCGCACCAAAATAAAAGAAGAAGCGTCGAACAATCAAAGCGTCGGGTCCAAACAATTTATGGACTTACACTGAATTAAAGCAGCCTAAAAATTTCAATAAACGAATAAAACGAATGTTTTATGGTTTCCGAGCAACGATATCAAAGATTGCTCTTTTATATTGTGCAAAACGTGAATATTGTGAACAAATATTCCAAATTTTAACTCGCAGGCACAAGCCGAAAATCACTCAATAAAACAAGCACAAAACACTCGAAAACCAAAAAGAAAACTAAAGATTGCCTTGCACTAGCTAATTAAGTGTATAACAAAGCAACCGAAGACACTCAATTAACAAAATTCACTCAGAAACAAAACACTCAGCCATGCCTGTCCCCAAACGAGCACGAGAAGCCACGGCCACCGATCTGAAGCCCGGTCGGGACTCAGATGCCCCTTCACCACATCTTATCCAGTTTCTCGATCGGCTTATTGGGGACAAAATGAAGGCCCATGCGGAGCAGCAGACCAAAAAACTAACGACTGTAATGCGTTCTTGCGAGGAGCGTATTGTTACTTCACTGGAAGGGAAGCTGCGCGATATATGCGACCAAGTGGTTTAACTCGCAGGACGGGTGACACAACTGGAGGAGGAGTTGAAAGAGTTGCTGGCTCTAAAGATGAACTTCGACAAATTGGAGGCCAAAGTAGAGAAGGTGCACTCGGGTGGTGACGACATACAACATCTGGGTTTTGAAATTGCAGATATGCGAAGTCTGGAGAAGCAAGTGGGTGAGCTATCCGCAAAAATATCTACTCAGGAAAATGCTGAGGTCCGATGCGAGGTCAGATTGCACGGTGTGTCCTACAAAGAGGTCGAATCACTAAAAACATTGTTTAATAAACTCTCCTTCTCACTTGGAATCACACCGGCACCAAAACTTTTGGAGATTTTTAGGGTCAAAACACGAAACGAAACGAGCATTATTATTGACCCAATAGTAAAACTCAAATTCGAGCACTTGAGGGACAAAGTAACAATGTTGCGGCACGCTGCCGAATACAGGCGAACTCAACTACTTACTATAACATAACTTACTATAACATAAAAAACGTAATAAAAAAGCGCGACAAATCGTATGCGAAATGGAAACGCTACAAGACAGAGGCCCCATAAAGTATATATATTCTTGATCAGGATCCCTAGCCGAGTCGATGTAGCCATGTCCGTCTGTCCGTCTGTCTGTCCGGATGAACGCTGAGATCTCGGAAACTATAAGAGCTAGGCTATTGAGTTTGGCGTGCGGATTCCTGAGCTTCTTACGCAGCGCATGTTTGTTTCAGCAGAGTGCCACGCCCACTCTAACGCCCACAAAACGCCCAAAACCTGTGACGCCCACAATTTTTATGCTAGATTTGATTGGTCTCGTCAATACCTATCGATTGATCCAAAAATTGGCCACGCCCACTCTAACGCCCATAACGCTTAAATCTGTCTACCGCCGGTAGGTGGCGAATTTCTATCTCGCTTTGCTGAGTGCATATCTCCATTTAGCTGATTAACGGGTATCTGATAGTCGAGGTACTCGACTATAGCGTTCTTCCTTGTTTTTAGTTTTAATTGTGTCAGCCAGTGCGATGTCCTTAAATCAATTTTAAGCATTAAATCCAACGCAACAAGTTTAGATGAGATAAATCCAAAATTTTTAAAACTAATCCTTCCCAAAATTCTTTCTGTTATAACACACATTTTAAACTGCTCCATCACCAACTCTACGTTTCCCAAATCTTGGAAAATAGCAAAAATATTACCAATTCCCAAATCAGATATAGAATATCAACCTGTTGCCATCCTGGCTTTCTTGTCAAAAGTTCTTGAGCGGTTAATTGCCAACCAAATTGTGAGCTTTATGGATGCACACAATATTTTATCTGAGAAACAGTCCGGTTTTCGGAAGAACAGAAGTTGGACAACAGCTGTTTTAAAAATCACTGAAGATATTAGACTACAAATGGGTAGATGCAATATTACTTTATTGACGCTTTAAGATTTTGGTATGGCTTTTGACACGGTAAACCACGAAATTCTTTTAACTAAACTAAGTCGTCTTTATATGCAACAAGTTTTATGAAATTCTACTTATCTCAACGATCACAACTAGTAGCTACACAATCATCTAAATCATCTATTCTGTCCGTAAAACGTGGTGTACCGCAGGGGTCCATTCATAAACCTCTTTTGTTCAGTCTTTATGTTAATGATTTGCCAAATATTCTTACAAAAAGTGACATGCAACGACGTCCAACTATATGTAAGCTGTCCTGTTAGCTAAATTAATGAACGTGTTCCTGTTTGTAACAGTGAATTAGACATGGTTTGCAAATGGGCAGAGCGAAATTGATTATTCTTAAACCCCCTCAAACCCAAATGCATAGTAATACATAACCGATGTTTTAACACAGATCATCTGGAAAAACTTTCCTTAAATGGTCAAATATTAAACTATGTAGACAGAGCGAGCAATTTGGGGTTTACAATAAATTCCACTCTATCCTGGAGTAATCACGTAACTTGTACGTTTGGCAAAATGTATGGGATACTTAGACAACTTAACGACACGAAAACTTTTTTATCTAGAAATTTAAAAATGCTTATTGCGAAAACTAAGCTGACACCACTACTATTCTATGGAGTCGAAGTCTTTGCAAATCGTGATGCTACTAGCCACCACAAACTCCTTGTAGCCTTCAATAATGTAGCGAGATATATATTTAATCGCAGGGGCACAGATCGAATCTCTGATGCAACTTTTAAAATTTTTTATATGCCGCTACAACTTTGGATCGAGTACAAAACACTAGTAGTGCACAAAATAATAACAACTTACGAGCCAAAATATCTCTTTAGTAAACCAAAATTCAGCGCTTCCAACAGAACAAACAATCTAATTTGTCAAAAAGTAAAACATGCCTATGCTGAGAAACACTTTTATATCTGAGCTGTACGTTCTTGGAATACACTACCACATCCATTAAAAACAATTAAGTCTGCACCCAATTCAAATCGAAATTACACATACATCTTGAAAGCAGTATATAATTTAAAACAAAACTTAGTCCTTAAGAATTTAATGTTTCATATGTCAAATGTCATAGCTTCAATGTCTTGTATTTGAACTATACGAGTATAGTTAAGAAAATTGTATTATGTTAATGAAGTAAATTGAATTGTGACTAGCGCATTAATTTATAAGTATTCTTGTACTTCTAGCGTTAGGAAGAGTTTAAACCAAAATAAATACAAAAAATTCTGAACTTCAGCTGGTTTGCGATGCTTCCGATTTCGCAATCGGAGCAGTTTTGGAGTAGCGTACACACGGAAAGTGGCAACCTCTAGGATTTTTCTCAAAGAAGCTAAGCAACACGGAGAAAAATGACTCGACGTACGACCGAGAGCTGCTCGCTATCTTCGAACCCATTAAATATTTCAAAAATCTTGTTGACGGACGCATTTTTGTCATCAGAACGGATCACAAGCCGCTCGTGTACGCATATCAGCAGCGACCAGAGAAAGCATCACCGAGACAGCTACGACATATGGCTTACATCTCTCAATCTTGCACGACCATTATGCATGTAAAGGGATCTGAGATTGCAGTCGCTTTTTCAAGATTATGCTCTATAACAATGCCGACTGTCATAAAATTATCGCAAATTGAAGGGGAGCATGCGTCAGATCCTGCACTGGTACACCTTTTAAAAGGGACCACATCTTTAAAACTTCTAAGGGTACGATTTGATGACAACATCTCACTCTACTGGGATGCTTCTAAGGAAGCGTTCGTCCTAATGTCCCCAAATCTTTGCGCAATGCTCTGTTTTCGTTTATTTACGGCTTGTCTCATCCCAGTGGTCGGTCAACAGTTCGTCAAGTGCACCAAAAGTGTGTATGGCTTTCGATGAATAAAAATGTCCTCGAATGGTGCAGAGTTTGTGTACCTTGTCAGCGCTCTAGGATCCACAAACACAACCTCTAACCAGAAAAGATCGAAGTGCCAAACGGTAGATTTAACCACGTTCACCTTTACATTTTAGTTATGCCATTACAACAAAACTATCGGTACTGCCTGACGATGATTGATAGATTAACGCGATGGCCAGAAGCTGTACCTCTCTCAAATATTTCGCTGAGACAATAGCTACGGCGTTCTGGACTCACTGGATATCTCGATTTGGTTCTCCAAAAACGATAACTACGGACCAAGGAACATAATTTGAGTCAGCAGTTTTCAAACATCTTGCTAATCTGGTTGGAAGTAAACACATACACACGACGGCCTACCATCCTCAGTCAAACGGACTCATAGAGAGGTGGTACAGATCCTTTAAGTCATCTTTGATGTGCAACAGAGCTACTCCGTGGCCGGAGCTACTGCCAACAGTTTTGCTTGGACTTCGTACCTGTTTCAGGGAGTACATCAAATCTTCAGCCTCAGAAATGGTATACGGAACACCTATTCGACTGCCAAATGAGTTTTTTACCGACTTGGACGATACGGTTCACCCCACCTCTTTTTTGAGTATCTTTCGAGAGCACATGCAAAAAGTGCGACCGACATCAACAGCACATCATATCAAGCAGAAGATGTTCGTATTGAAAGGGATCGATAAATGTACACATGTATTTCTCCGTACTGACGCCGTATAGCAGCCTCTGTAAGCCCCTTACACTGGTCTTCATGAGATTGTCAGACGCGAAAACGATCGTGTTTTCACTATCAGACTCAATGGCCATGAGACTGCAGTATTAATTGATCGCCTCAAACAGCATTTTTAGTAAAGGACGACCGCCAGTTGGATTCAGAAGAAGTTACCCCTAGACTGACCAGGACATATGAGAGAAGTCATGGAGTTAAATTTTCAAACCAGGACTCGTGACGCATTCACTGGAGGGGGAGTACTGTGGCAACCAAATATGGCAGCAGCGCCAACAGAAGCTTGCTAGCTGACTTAGAAGAATGGTGTGGCAACACTCGGGGGATTTTTCGGGAAGAATCAGCGAGCGATAATAATAACTTTGTAGTTCATAATCTCAATAAAACTTTAATGGCAAACATACTTCGCCATATATTTGGTAAAGGTGCGCCATCTAGGAGACAATGTTAGAACTAGAAAGGGGCATAGAGAGGGAAAGAGTTGGAGGAGAGTAACATGGTGAAATGTCAACCTCATTATGGGGCATTGTCTCACCTCTCCTAGGTCTCTACAGGGGCTAGCGCCAAGAGTCAAGCGTCCATAGCGTTCTTTCCATTTTCACATCTCCTGAGGATCGGTTTTGCGCGACTTAAGACTTATAATTCTTAGCTACACTGCGCTTTGGTGAAATAAGTGCAGTTCAGATTCGTGACCAGGGGCAGAAGTTTAAAGGAAAGAGCAAATAAGCGAATTATCTTTCGCCAGCGCTAAGTCCGTAGAGGTAAGGAAGTGCAGAGGATCTAGGGAGAAACTCTGGCCAAAATATCATTTTTTTGCTAGGCAAAATCATTCGGCCTATAATTGTGGAAAACGGTGGAACCTGATGTCTACGGCGCAGACCAGCAGGAGCCGCGATCGGAAAATATACTTTTTTGAGAGTTTCATTGGCGTAGAACAAACACAAAAGTGAAAGCTCAATAGGTCGGCTTGAGTTCCACTTAAGGGGCAACCGTCGAACATTTGGGTTTGAGCGCCTAGTTGTCTCGCGACCGCGCTCTAAAGCTCTAAATCTGACGATCTACTTCCGAAAAGTTCATAAAAAAAGCAAGTTTCCGCCGGAAAAGTGTCCAAGGCGTGGATCGAATTCGTGGAGTGGGATCGGCGACCCGGGAAAATTCGCCAAACTTAAAAGCCCCGTGGAACTGCAGCCGTGAAGCGAATGTGAAGAAGAAAAGGCGATTAGTCACTTAGAGAAATGCGGTTCGGTGAAAGGAGAGTTTACTTTTAAATTAGATAGATTTTTTTTATTAGTGAATGAGTGGGCCAAAGCCAATTCCAAAACGAGAAAAAAATGGAATAAGCAAATGGCAAGAAGGCGGTTTGAAGAGACTGTTGTTGTAAACCTAACCTCTTTGAGAATCAAATGGAAAAAAGAGAAAAGAAAGGTGATGGTTTTCATTTTCAGAAAAGATAGTGATTTTCTTTGCCCTTTTTAAGGTTTAAATTTTCAGCCACGATTCGTCCGAGAAAGCGCTTTCACCGATGGATCTGCGATAATGTTGGTGAGTGAAAAATCCACGATTAACGATGAAAGTATAATTTTGTGATGTCGGTATTGCATAAAATAAAGTAAAATCTAAAAAAGGAAAAAAATCGAAAAAAGATGCTTAAAGAATATCCAATGTCTTAATTAAAGTTTAAATGGTGAATATAAATCAAGAAAAAAAAGATACCTCTCATATGTAAAGGACTCGATCAAATCTCACTTCGTTTGCGTGTTAGCTTGTTTGTTCGATGCACTTGCAATTCAAATAAATATAAATACAAATGGTTTTGTTAGCATTGTTCCCTCTGAAAGTTAAATTTTGAAATTGTAAGGAACTGGAGTTAAATTTTATGTTTCTATATGCATTGCCGTTATGATTAATTTATTTAATTGTATTTCTATATTATTCTTTTATACATATATATCTTATTTAATATGTTTTTAATAATTATGCCAGGGTTTAATTCTTATTATATTTAGATGCTAAATAAACTTTTATAATGTTCTAGAAACCCTTATTTTTTGACCCGAGCTAGCATGACCCCTTGAGACCTCTGGACGTATGGGGCTATTATTTAAATCGGGGATTCTTTATCCAGGATGTCAATAGCTATAGGTTTAGAGGGCAAATCAAGCCTCGAAAAATCTGAGATCTTGGACGTTCGGGGGCATGATCTGAAGCAAAGGAACTTTCTTTCTATCCCTTTCTAACCCCTTTCCAGTTCTATATGGCTAGAATGAGTGGTCATCCTCACACCAAATTCAGCTTTTCCTTTGCACGCAAATTTTGTTTATGAAGATAATGGGTATAGGCACCTTGGGAGTGGCAAGAACATCACCCTAATTGTTGGCGAGCGAGAGTCGGAACTTTTGTTATTAATTGCGTGCGGCACCCTTCCCAATCTAACATCTCGTCTGAAAATTGAAATTCGTGACATTTACTCTTTTCAAAACCCAACCATTATTGTTATAGCATTCAACTCCGCTAGCTGGCATCACACATTAAATGCATTGTGCAACCTAAATATTTCAATCTATATACAGAGAGTAGTAGCGAATTATATCAGTGGGGAAGTCCCCCAAGGATCAGTTCTAGGTCCATTGTTGTGGAATGCCATGTACGATGGGATCCTTAGGATCACTATGCCTGAAGAGGCACGACTTATTGGCTTCGTGGACGACGTTGCCATAGTCGAGGTTGCTAAACACCTTTCGGATGCAGAAAGAATCAGCAAAGAAGCAGGGAAACGAGCAAGGGCATGGCTCTATTCCAAGGGACTCGCCATGACACCTCACAAGACTGAGGCAGTTCTGATTAGTAGCAGGAAAAACGTGAAGGCGGCTACTATCAAAATTGGAGAAGCCACAATTACATCTCGCCCAAACCTAAAGTATTTGGGTGTCATGATTGACCACCGTCTATCCTTCAAAGAACATCTAGCGTACGCTAGTGGCAAAGCAAGTAGGACGGCGGCCGTAATCTCTAAAATTATGACAAATACGCGGGGACCGAGGCATCCAGAGCGTAGATTTCTGGTTAGCGTTGCCACATCGTCGCTGATGTACGCTGCTCCCATATGAGCACGGGCCACTAATCATGTAAGTTGCATGCAGGAATGCAAAACCGTATAGAGATTATGTTCTCTGCGGGAATGCTGTTCGTTTCGCACGGTGTCCCAGAACGCGGCGTTGGTAATATCGTGGATTGTACCAATTGACCTGCCAGCAGCGGAATCAGTAGAGTTTCGCACAGCGGTCGCAACTGCAGATTCACTCTGAAATTGCAGAAATGGCTGGGAAGGAAGCATGTGTATTTGAACTTCTACTTAACGCCACTGTTGACAGGACCTGGATGCTTCAAACACTATCTAAATAGGTTTAAGCATGAACGTTATCCGTACTGCTCACTCTGCGATTCGGTTAATAAAGACGCAGAACACTTGTTTTTTGTCTGTACGCAATTCAAAAATAAACGAAGAGATTTGAGCATGCTTGAATCAGAAGAAAATTGGTCTGCTGTATGCAATATAGCCACAATAGTTGCTAAAAAAACGGCGCACCGCAGAAAGACTGCGTAATTCCAATAGGATAGAATTCTCGAGAGCCTCAAGGGCATTCCCTTCCTGGTGAAGTAGTACATAACGGCAGTATCGCCGGGAAAGCGGGGAGGATGATGGAGTTAGTTACTGGGATAGAGTCCCAGACTTCGGCAAGCTGTCTCAGCTCCGAGTTGGCGTATGATGCTTGGATACTTCTTAAACTTCTACAAAAAACTACAATGCGAAGCACACGCACGGGGGTCACAACTCATAATGTATTTCGGCCAAACTCCGCCACAAGCTCTACGATCTACTGTCGCTTCGCACTGAAATTGCAAGAAAGCCGATTTCATAGACCCAAAAATGAAAATTTAACTTCCAAATTGTGCAGTGAATTTTTATATGCAAACTATTTAACAGGATATCAAGACTTGAGTACTTCCCAAAAAAAATTAAAATCGTATTGGATCGTATTGTAACCGAAGCCTGGGATTGCCTCATCGCACATGCCAATAAATTAATTATCGTGTCTGTCCAAATTATTGGAAAAATGCCTACTCTGTTTATCCTGTACAGAGCAGATATTCCTACAAAAGATGCGCTAATAACGTCCACATTTGCTGACGGCACCGCAATCCTGGGCCGCTCGGGATGCCCAACTAGAGCAACAGCTCAATTAGCAGATCAACTGGTAGTAGTTGAGAATCAGACTTAATAAAATTTAATGAACAAAAGTGGAAGCATTTCACTTTTACTCTTAACAGGCCCTCCAATCCAGACAATAATTTGAACCACTTATTTTTTGTCTCGGATCCGGATATACAGACTTGCATGGATCGTTACATTCTAATCAAGCGAAGGCTTAGCCCGAAAACAAAATGTTAAAAAAAATAATAAGATGGCCAAATATAGGCGGTAAAAAACCAGGGGCATATAGTAACATCAGATTCGATTTAATGTCGGATGTTGAAAATAATCAATATTAGCCTGGACAAGCGGTGCGAAAAAAATCAAAGGCCCCACCAATTTACACAAGGGAAACGAACTCGAATGTCCTAGTAACGAAAATTGTTGTCGGAAATTACCACTTTTGCGTTACTCCTCTTGTTAAAGGGAATATTCACGAAAGATCGTTTTCGAGTCTTAACCAAGTACCTAAAATCAGGAAGGGCATTGGGAAGGGCATAGATCCCGACGTATCCACTACTAAGATAATAGAGGCATTAAAAGGAAAAAGCTTTTTCGTCAAAAATATAATAAATGTAATCAACAGAAACAAAAAGACGCATCCTCGAATTAGAGCCAGAGAGCAGAGGCTTGAAAAAAAATGAAGTGCATCAGATCTACAAGCTGCAATTTCTGTTGCATAGAAGGAATACTGTTGAGGAACCGCATATGCGGCACGGTCCCCTGCAATGCACAAGCTACCAGGAATATGGACACACTAAAAATAACTGCGGCCTTCAATCAGCCAAAGTAGCTTATGGAGGCTTCCACATTTCTGATATATGCCCTACAAACAAAGAAGACCCAAATTAAAAAAATGTACCTAACTTTGGAAAAAACCATACCGCAAACTACAGAGGCTGGCCAATCTATAAAAAACTGAAGAGTCGGCTTCAAAGAGCAAAATCTGCACGCTCTCAAAATACACAAATTAGTACGTGCATTTCTAAACCACTCCTGACGTTTTTTTTGCGAAAGCAACCAGATCTTCATTTTGACCCCTAAACACAAATGGGGAAATCACATGCGCCAGTGCCCTGAAACCAGTACTAGAAAATCCGACGGCGGCTGGATGCGCTGAGCCGATTATAATAACCTCTCAGCAAGCAATAGGACGAATACCAAATAATATCGAAGCCGTGTTGTTGACTTTATAACAAAGTAAGATGAACTTTATGTCCTTCCTGAAAACAACAATGCAAAGTATCCATATGGAATTCCAACGGCGTTTTACCAAATTGAAGTAACTGAATTCCTCATTAAAAGCCACATATACGTAATGCTGCTGGCAGAAACGCATCTGACAAGTAAATACAACTTCCAAATAAGAGGATACACTTCGTATTGCACAGATCATCACTCACATTTGCTGACGACACCGCAATCCTGACCCGATCTGGATGTCCATCGAGAGCAACAGCTCAACTAGCAAATCATCTGATGGTAGTTGAGAAGTGGGTATCAGAATGGTGTATCGAAATTAATGAACATAAGTGTAAATATATAACGTTTACTCAGACAACAGACAATCGTTCCCCCCCTTCAACCTTGAACAGTACGCAGATCTCCCAAGTCAACGATGTAACGTACCTCGGGGTCCACCTCGCAAGTCGTTTAACCTGGCGGAGACACATTGAATGCAGGAAAGTAATCTCAATATTAAAGCTAGCAGATAACAATGCGCTTTAAATTCTAGGTCACCCCTGTGTCTGGACCACAAATTTCTGCTCTACAGTATCACCCTTAAGCCCATTCGGAATTTCGGCTCCCAGTTTTGTGGGAACGCACGCAACAGAAACATTGATATTATACAGCGCTCACAACCAAAAATATGGCCATGGGGCACTATGATTACTTACAAATCCTGAAAACACCATCGTTGAATTATCTGACAAAAATAAAAGTTTGGGATATACAAATCCTAAACACGCCGTCGTTGAATTATCCGACAAAAATAAAAGTTTGGGAACTAAAAATGCTGAGCCCGACGTCGTTGAATTATCCGACATCCAAAAAAATAAACAAATTAAAAATATCATCTGCAGATCAAAGAAAAGATTTGGAGAATGAAATATTGAATATTATCAATGAGCATTCAAAAATAAAAATACAGATTCCTTTTAGGAGAGATATACGCGGTGAAATAAATACCGTAAATAACAGAGCTATTTACAGCAAACAGTATCCTTATGCTCTATCAGCTTCTGATTTTGTAAACTCTGAAGTTAGTCGAGTGCTAAAAGAAGAAATTTAAATCCAAGTAGAAGTCCTTATAATTGCCCTGTACTAGTAGTACCAAAAAAGGGTTTCAACGAAGGTGGAACTCCAAAACTCAGACTAGTAATAAATTATAAAAAACTCAACAAATCAACGAAAGTACTATACCTGATCTTGGAAAAGCTAAATTATTTTCCACAATTGATTTGGAATCTGGATTTCATCAGATTCCCATGAACGAACCTGACATTCAGAAAACCTCATTCTCAATAAACAATGGGAAATACGAATTGCTAAGAATGCCCTTTGGCTTAACAAACGCTCCTAGAATATTCCAACAAACAATGGATGATATTTTAAGAGAACAGTCAGTCTGTCAGTCTGTCAGTCTGTCAGTCTGTCAGTCTGTCAGTCTGTCAGTCTGTCAGTCTGTCAGTCTGTCAGTTTGTCAGTCTGTCAGTCTGTCAGTCTGTCAGTCTGTCAGTCTGTCAGTCTGTCAGTCTGTCAGTCTGTCAGTTTGTCAGTCTGTCAGTCTGTCAGTCTGTCAGTCTGTCAGTCTGTCAGTCTGTCAGTCTGTCAGTCTGTCAGTCTGTCAGTCTGTCAGTCTGTCAGTCTGTCAGTCTGTCAGTCTGTCAGTCTGTCAGTCTGTCAGTCTGTCAGTCTGTCAGTCTGTCAGTCTGTCAGTCTGTCAGTCTGTCAGTCTGTCAGTCTGTCAGTCTGTCAGTCTGTCAGTCTGTCAGTCTGTCAGTCTGTCAGTCTGTCAGTCTGTCAGTCTGTCAGTCTGTCAGTCTGTCAGTCTGTCAGTCTGTCAGTCTGTCAGTCTGTCAGTCTGTCAGTCTGTCAGTCTGTCAGTCTGTCAGTCTGTCAGTCTGTCAGTCTGTCAGTCTGTCAGTCTGTCAGTCTGTCAGTCTGTCAGTCTGTCAGTCTGTCAGTCTGTCAGTCTGTCAGTCTGTCAGTCTGTCAGTCTGTCAGTCTGTCAGTCTGTCAGTCTGTCAGTCTGTCAGTCTGTCAGTCTGTCAGTCTGTCAGTCTGTCAGTCTGTCAGTCTGTCAGTCTGTCAGTCTGTCAGTCTGTCAGTCTGTCAGTCTGTCAGTCTGTCAGTCTGTCAGTCTGTCAGTCTGTCAGTCTGTCAGTCTGTCAGTCTGTCAGTCTGTCAGTCTGTCAGTCTGTCAGTCTGTCAGTCTGTCAGTCTGTCAGTCTGTCAGTCTGTCAGTCTGTCAGTCTGTCAGTCTGTCAGTCTGTCAGTCTGTCAGTCTGTCAGTCTGTCAGTCTGTCAGTCTGTCAGTCTGTCAGTCTGTCAGTCTGTCAGTCTGTCAGTCTGTCAGTCTGTCAGTCTGTCAGTCTGTCAGTCTGTCAGTCTGTCAGTCTGTCAGTCTGTCAGTCTGTCAGTCTGTCAGTCTGTCAGTCTGTCAGTCTGTCAGTCTGTCAGTCTGTCAGTCTGTCAGTCTGTCAGTCTGTCAGTCTGTCAGTCTGTCAGTCTGTCAGTCTGTCAGTCTGTCAGTCTGTCAGTCTGTCAGTCTGTCAGTCTGTCAGTCTGTCAGTCTGTCAGTCTGTCAGTCTGTCAGTCTGTCAGTCTGTCAGTCTGTCAGTCTGTCAGTCTGTCAGTCTGTCAGTCTGTCAGTCTGTCAGTCTGTCAGTCTGTCAGTCTGTCAGTCTGTCAGTCTGTCAGTCTGTCAGTCTGTCAGTCTGTCAGTCTGTCAGTCTGTCAGTCTGTCAGTCTGTCAGTCTGTCAGTCTGTCAGTCTGTCAGTCTGTCAGTCTGTCAGTCTGTCAGTCTGTCAGTCTGTCAGTCTGTCAGTCTGTCAGTCTGTCAGTCTGTCAGTCTGTCAGTCTGTCAGTCTGTCAGTCTGTCAGTCTGTCAGTCTGTCAGTCTGTCAGTCTGTCAGTCTGTCAGTCTGTCAGTCTGTCAGTCTGTCAGTCTGTCAGTCTGTCAGTCTGTCAGTCTGTCAGTCTGTCAGTCTGTCAGTCTGTCAGTCTGTCAGTCTGTCAGTCTGTCAGTCTGTCAGTCTGTCAGTCTGTCAGTCTGTCAGTCTGTCAGTCTGTCAGTCTGTCAGTCTGTCAGTCTGTCAGTCTGTCAGTCTGTCAGTCTGTCAGTCTGTCAGTCTGTCAGTCTGTCAGTCTGTCAGTCTGTCAGTCTGTCAGTCTGTCAGTCTGTCAGTCTGTCAGTCTGTCAGTCTGTCAGTCTGTCAGTCTGTCAGTCTGTCAGTCTGTCAGTCTGTCAGTCTGTCAGTCTGTCAGTCTGTCAGTCTGTCAGTCTGTCAGTCTGTCAGTCTGTCAGTCTGTCAGTCTGTCAGTCTGTCAGTCTGTCAGTCTGTCAGTCTGTCAGTCTGTCAGTCTGTCAGTCTGTCAGTCTGTCAGTCTGTCAGTCTGTCAGTCTGTCAGTCTGTCAGTCTGTCAGTCTGTCAGTCTGTCAGTCTGTCAGTCTGTCAGTCTGTCAGTCTGTCAGTCTGTCAGTCTGTCAGTCTGTCAGTCTGTCAGTCTGTCAGTCTGTCAGTCTGTCAGTCTGTCAGTCTGTCAGTCTGTCAGTCTGTCAGTCTGTCAGTCTGTCAGTCTGTCAGTCTGTCAGTCTGTCAGTCTGTCAGTCTGTCAGTCTGTCAGTCTGTCAGTCTGTCAGTCTGTCAGTCTGTCAGTCTGTCAGTCTGTCAGTCTGTCAGTCTGTCAGTCTGTCAGTCTGTCAGTCTGTCAGTCTGTCAGTCTGTCAGTCTGTCAGTCTGTCAGTCTGTCAGTCTGTCAGTCTGTCAGTCTGTCAGTCTGTCAGTCTGTCAGTCTGTCAGTCTGTCAGTCTGTCAGTCTGTCAGTCTGTCAGTCTGTCAGTCTGTCAGTCTGTCAGTCTGTCAGTCTGTCAGTCTGTCAGTCTGTCAGTCTGTCAGTCTGTCAGTCTGTCAGTCTGTCAGTCTGTCAGTCTGTCAGTCTGTCAGTCTGTCAGTCTGTCAGTCTGTCAGTCTGTCAGTCTGTCAGTCTGTCAGTCTGTCAGTCTGTCAGTCTGTCAGTCTGTCAGTCTGTCAGTCTGTCAGTCTGTCAGTCTGTCAGTCTGTCAGTCTGTCAGTCTGTCAGTCTGTCAGTCTGTCAGTCTGTCAGTCTGTCAGTCTGTCAGTCTGTCAGTCTGTCAGTCTGTCAGTCTGTCAGTCTGTCAGTCTGTCAGTCTGTCAGTCTGTCAGTCTGTCAGTCTGTCAGTCTGTCAGTCTGTCAGTCTGTCAGTCTGTCAGTCTGTCAGTCTGTCAGTCTGTCAGTCTGTCAGTCTGTCAGTCTGTCAGTCTGTCAGTCTGTCAGTCTGTCAGTCTGTCAGTCTGTCAGTCTGTCAGTCTGTCAGTCTGTCAGTCTGTCAGTCTGTCAGTCTGTCAGTCTGTCAGTCTGTCAGTCTGTCAGTCTGTCAGTCTGTCAGTCTGTCAGTCTGTCAGTCTGTCAGTCTGTCAGTCTGTCAGTCTGTCAGTCTGTCAGTCTGTCAGTCTGTCAGTCTGTCAGTCTGTCAGTCTGTCAGTCTGTCAGTCTGTCAGTCTGTCAGTCTGTCAGTCTGTCAGTCTGTCAGTCTGTCAGTCTGTCAGTCTGTCAGTCTGTCAGTCTGTCAGTCTGTCAGTCTGTCAGTCTGTCAGTCTGTCAGTCTGTCAGTCTGTCAGTCTGTCAGTCTGTCAGTCTGTCAGTCTGTCAGTCTGTCAGTCTGTCAGTCTGTCAGTCTGTCAGTCTGTCAGTCTGTCAGTCTGTCAGTCTGTCAGTCTGTCAGTCTGTCAGTCTGTCAGTCTGTCAGTCTGTCAGTCTGTCAGTCTGTCAGTCTGTCAGTCTGTCAGTCTGTCAGTCTGTCAGTCTGTCAGTCTGTCAGTCTGTCAGTCTGTCAGTCTGTCAGTCTGTCAGTCTGTCAGTCTGTCAGTCTGTCAGTCTGTCAGTCTGTCAGTCTGTCAGTCTGTCAGTCTGTCAGTCTGTCAGTCTGTCAGTCTGTCAGTCTGTCAGTCTGTCAGTCTGTCAGTCTGTCAGTCTGTCAGTCTGTCAGTCTGTCAGTCTGTCAGTCTGTCAGTCTGTCAGTCTGTCAGTCTGTCAGTCTGTCAGTCTGTCAGTCTGTCAGTCTGTCAGTCTGTCAGTCTGTCAGTCTGTCAGTCTGTCAGTCTGTCAGTCTGTCAGTCTGTCAGTCTGTCAGTCTGTCAGTCTGTCAGTCTGTCAGTCTGTCAGTCTGTCAGTCTGTCAGTCTGTCAGTCTGTCAGTCTGTCAGTCTGTCAGTCTGTCAGTCTGTCAGTCTGTCAGTCTGTCAGTCTGTCAGTCTGTCAGTCTGTCAGTCTGTCAGTCTGTCAGTCTGTCAGTCTGTCAGTCTGTCAGTCTGTCAGTCTGTCAGTCTGTCAGTCTGTCAGTCTGTCAGTCTGTCAGTCTGTCAGTCTGTCAGTCTGTCAGTCTGTCAGTCTGTCAGTCTGTCAGTCTGTCAGTCTGTCAGTCTGTCAGTCTGTCAGTCTGTCAGTCTGTCAGTCTGTCAGTCTGTCAGTCTGTCAGTCTGTCAGTCTGTCAGTCTGTCAGTCTGTCAGTCTGTCAGTCTGTCAGTCTGTCAGTCTGTCAGTCTGTCAGTCTGTCAGTCTGTCAGTCTGTCAGTCTGTCAGTCTGTCAGTCTGTCAGTCTGTCAGTCTGTCAGTCTGTCAGTCTGTCAGTCTGTCAGTCTGTCAGTCTGTCAGTCTGTCAGTCTGTCAGTCTGTCAGTCTGTCAGTCTGTCAGTCTGTCAGTCTGTCAGTCTGTCAGTCTGTCAGTCTGTCAGTCTGTCAGTCTGTCAGTCTGTCAGTCTGTCAGTCTGTCAGTCTGTCAGTCTGTCAGTCTGTCAGTCTGTCAGTCTGTCAGTCTGTCAGTCTGTCAGTCTGTCAGTCTGTCAGTCTGTCAGTCTGTCAGTCTGTCAGTCTGTCAGTCTGTCAGTCTGTCAGTCTGTCAGTCTGTCAGTCTGTCAGTCTGTCAGTCTGTCAGTCTGTCAGTCTGTCAGTCTGTCAGTCTGTCAGTCTGTCAGTCTGTCAGTCTGTCAGTCTGTCAGTCTGTCAGTCTGTCAGTCTGTCAGTCTGTCAGTCTGTCAGTCTGTCAGTCTGTCAGTCTGTCAGTCTGTCAGTCTGTCAGTCTGTCAGTCTGTCAGTCTGTCAGTCTGTCAGTCTGTCAGTCTGTCAGTCTGTCAGTCTGTCAGTCTGTCAGTCTGTCAGTCTGTCAGTCTGTCAGTCTGTCAGTCTGTCAGTCTGTCAGTCTGTCAGTCTGTCAGTCTGTCAGTCTGTCAGTCTGTCAGTCTGTCAGTCTGTCAGTCTGTCAGTCTGTCAGTCTGTCAGTCTGTCAGTCTGTCAGTCTGTCAGTCTGTCAGTCTGTCAGTCTGTCAGTCTGTCAGTCTGTCAGTCTGTCAGTCTGTCAGTCTGTCAGTCTGTCAGTCTGTCAGTCTGTCAGTCTGTCAGTCTGTCAGTCTGTCAGTCTGTCAGTCTGTCAGTCTGTCAGTCTGTCAGTCTGTCAGTCTGTCAGTCTGTCAGTCTGTCAGTCTGTCAGTCTGTCAGTCTGTCAGTCTGTCAGTCTGTCAGTCTGTCAGTCTGTCAGTCTGTCAGTCTGTCAGTCTGTCAGTCTGTCAGTCTGTCAGTCTGTCAGTCTGTCAGTCTGTCAGTCTGTCAGTCTGTCAGTCTGTCAGTCTGTCAGTCTGTCAGTCTGTCAGTCTGTCAGTCTGTCAGTCTGTCAGTCTGTCAGTCTGTCAGTCTGTCAGTCTGTCAGTCTGTCAGTCTGTCAGTCTGTCAGTCTGTCAGTCTGTCAGTCTGTCAGTCTGTCAGTCTGTCAGTCTGTCAGTCTGTCAGTCTGTCAGTCTGTCAGTCTGTCAGTCTGTCAGTCTGTCAGTCTGTCAGTCTGTCAGTCTGTCAGTCTGTCAGTCTGTCAGTCTGTCAGTCTGTCAGTCTGTCAGTCTGTCAGTCTGTCAGTCTGTCAGTCTGTCAGTCTGTCAGTCTGTCAGTCTGTCAGTCTGTCAGTCTGTCAGTCTGTCAGTCTGTCAGTCTGTCAGTCTGTCAGTCTGTCAGTCTGTCAGTCTGTCAGTCTGTCAGTCTGTCAGTCTGTCAGTCTGTCAGTCTGTCAGTCTGTCAGTCTGTCAGTCTGTCAGTCTGTCAGTCTGTCAGTCTGTCAGTCTGTCAGTCTGTCAGTCTGTCAGTCTGTCAGTCTGTCAGTCTGTCAGTCTGTCAGTCTGTCAGTCTGTCAGTCTGTCAGTCTGTCAGTCTGTCAGTCTGTCAGTCTGTCAGTCTGTCAGTCTGTCAGTCTGTCAGTCTGTCAGTCTGTCAGTCTGTCAGTCTGTCAGTCTGTCAGTCTGTCAGTCTGTCAGTCTGTCAGTCTGTCAGTCTGTCAGTCTGTCAGTCTGTCAGTCTGTCAGTCTGTCAGTCTGTCAGTCTGTCAGTCTGTCAGTCTGTCAGTCTGTCAGTCTGTCAGTCTGTCAGTCTGTCAGTCTGTCAGTCTGTCAGTCTGTCAGTCTGTCAGTCTGTCAGTCTGTCAGTCTGTCAGTCTGTCAGTCTGTCAGTCTGTCAGTCTGTCAGTCTGTCAGTCTGTCAGTCTGTCAGTCTGTCAGTCTGTCAGTCTGTCAGTCTGTCAGTCTGTCAGTCTGTCAGTCTGTCAGTCTGTCAGTCTGTCAGTCTGTCAGTCTGTCAGTCTGTCAGTCTGTCAGTCTGTCAGTCTGTCAGTCTGTCAGTCTGTCAGTCTGTCAGTCTGTCAGTCTGTCAGTCTGTCAGTCTGTCAGTCTGTCAGTCTGTCAGTCTGTCAGTCTGTCAGTCTGTCAGTCTGTCAGTCTGTCAGTCTGTCAGTCTGTCAGTCTGTCAGTCTGTCAGTCTGTCAGTCTGTCAGTCTGTCAGTCTGTCAGTCTGTCAGTCTGTCAGTCTGTCAGTCTGTCAGTCTGTCAGTCTGTCAGTCTGTCAGTCTGTCAGTCTGTCAGTCTGTCAGTCTGTCAGTCTGTCAGTCTGTCAGTCTGTCAGTCTGTCAGTCTGTCAGTCTGTCAGTCTGTCAGTCTGTCAGTCTGTCAGTCTGTCAGTCTGTCAGTCTGTCAGTCTGTCAGTCTGTCAGTCTGTCAGTCTGTCAGTCTGTCAGTCTGTCAGTCTGTCAGTCTGTCAGTCTGTCAGTCTGTCAGTCTGTCAGTCTGTCAGTCTGTCAGTCTGTCAGTCTGTCAGTCTGTCAGTCTGTCAGTCTGTCAGTCTGTCAGTCTGTCAGTCTGTCAGTCTGTCAGTCTGTCAGTCTGTCAGTCTGTCAGTCTGTCAGTCTGTCAGTCTGTCAGTCTGTCAGTCTGTCAGTCTGTCAGTCTGTCAGTCTGTCAGTCTGTCAGTCTGTCAGTCTGTCAGTCTGTCAGTCTGTCAGTCTGTCAGTCTGTCAGTCTGTCAGTCTGTCAGTCTGTCAGTCTGTCAGTCTGTCAGTCTGTCAGTCTGTCAGTCTGTCAGTCTGTCAGTCTGTCAGTCTGTCAGTCTGTCAGTCTGTCAGTCTGTCAGTCTGTCAGTCTGTCAGTCTGTCAGTCTGTCAGTCTGTCAGTCTGTCAGTCTGTCAGTCTGTCAGTCTGTCAGTCTGTCAGTCTGTCAGTCTGTCAGTCTGTCAGTCTGTCAGTCTGTCAGTCTGTCAGTCTGTCAGTCTGTCAGTCTGTCAGTCTGTCAGTCTGTCAGTCTGTCAGTCTGTCAGTCTGTCAGTCTGTCAGTCTGTCAGTCTGTCAGTCTGTCAGTCTGTCAGTCTGTCAGTCTGTCAGTCTGTCAGTCTGTCAGTCTGTCAGTCTGTCAGTCTGTCAGTCTGTCAGTCTGTCAGTCTGTCAGTCTGTCAGTCTGTCAGTCTGTCAGTCTGTCAGTCTGTCAGTCTGTCAGTCTGTCAGTCTGTCAGTCTGTCAGTCTGTCAGTCTGTCAGTCTGTCAGTCTGTCAGTCTGTCAGTCTGTCAGTCTGTCAGTCTGTCAGTCTGTCAGTCTGTCAGTCTGTCAGTCTGTCAGTCTGTCAGTCTGTCAGTCTGTCAGTCTGTCAGTCTGTCAGTCTGTCAGTCTGTCAGTCTGTCAGTCTGTCAGTCTGTCAGTCTGTCAGTCTGTCAGTCTGTCAGTCTGTCAGTCTGTCAGTCTGTCAGTCTGTCAGTCTGTCAGTCTGTCAGTCTGTCAGTCTGTCAGTCTGTCAGTCTGTCAGTCTGTCAGTCTGTCAGTCTGTCAGTCTGTCAGTCTGTCAGTCTGTCAGTCTGTCAGTCTGTCAGTCTGTCAGTCTGTCAGTCTGTCAGTCTGTCAGTCTGTCAGTCTGTCAGTCTGTCAGTCTGTCAGTCTGTCAGTCTGTCAGTCTGTCAGTCTGTCAGTCTGTCAGTCTGTCAGTCTGTCAGTCTGTCAGTCTGTCAGTCTGTCAGTCTGTCAGTCTGTCAGTCTGTCAGTCTGTCAGTCTGTCAGTCTGTCAGTCTGTCAGTCTGTCAGTCTGTCAGTCTGTCAGTCTGTCAGTCTGTCAGTCTGTCAGTCTGTCAGTCTGTCAGTCTGTCAGTCTGTCAGTCTGTCAGTCTGTCAGTCTGTCAGTCTGTCAGTCTGTCAGTCTGTCAGTCTGTCAGTCTGTCAGTCTGTCAGTCTGTCAGTCTGTCAGTCTGTCAGTCTGTCAGTCTGTCAGTCTGTCAGTCTGTCAGTCTGTCAGTCTGTCAGTCTGTCAGTCTGTCAGTCTGTCAGTCTGTCAGTCTGTCAGTCTGTCAGTCTGTCAGTCTGTCAGTCTGTCAGTCTGTCAGTCTGTCAGTCTGTCAGTCTGTCAGTCTGTCAGTCTGTCAGTCTGTCAGTCTGTCAGTCTGTCAGTCTGTCAGTCTGTCAGTCTGTCAGTCTGTCAGTCTGTCAGTCTGTCAGTCTGTCAGTCTGTCAGTCTGTCAGTCTGTCAGTCTGTCAGTCTGTCAGTCTGTCAGTCTGTCAGTCTGTCAGTCTGTCAGTCTGTCAGTCTGTCAGTCTGTCAGTCTGTCAGTCTGTCAGTCTGTCAGTCTGTCAGTCTGTCAGTCTGTCAGTCTGTCAGTCTGTCAGTCTGTCAGTCTGTCAGTCTGTCAGTCTGTCAGTCTGTCAGTCTGTCAGTCTGTCAGTCTGTCAGTCTGTCAGTCTGTCAGTCTGTCAGTCTGTCAGTCTGTCAGTCTGTCAGTCTGTCAGTCTGTCAGTCTGTCAGTCTGTCAGTCTGTCAGTCTGTCAGTCTGTCAGTCTGTCAGTCTGTCAGTCTGTCAGTCTGTCAGTCTGTCAGTCTGTCAGTCTGTCAGTCTGTCAGTCTGTCAGTCTGTCAGTCTGTCAGTCTGTCAGTCTGTCAGTCTGTCAGTCTGTCAGTCTGTCAGTCTGTCAGTCTGTCAGTCTGTCAGTCTGTCAGTCTGTCAGTCTGTCAGTCTGTCAGTCTGTCAGTCTGTCAGTCTGTCAGTCTGTCAGTCTGTCAGTCTGTCAGTCTGTCAGTCTGTCAGTCTGTCAGTCTGTCAGTCTGTCAGTCTGTCAGTCTGTCAGTCTGTCAGTCTGTCAGTCTGTCAGTCTGTCAGTCTGTCAGTCTGTCAGTCTGTCAGTCTGTCAGTCTGTCAGTCTGTCAGTCTGTCAGTCTGTCAGTCTGTCAGTCTGTCAGTCTGTCAGTCTGTCAGTCTGTCAGTCTGTCAGTCTGTCAGTCTGTCAGTCTGTCAGTCTGTCAGTCTGTCAGTCTGTCAGTCTGTCAGTCTGTCAGTCTGTCAGTCTGTCAGTCTGTCAGTCTGTCAGTCTGTCAGTCTGTCAGTCTGTCAGTCTGTCAGTCTGTCAGTCTGTCAGTCTGTCAGTCTGTCAGTCTGTCAGTCTGTCAGTCTGTCAGTCTGTCAGTCTGTCAGTCTGTCAGTCTGTCAGTCTGTCAGTCTGTCAGTCTGTCAGTCTGTCAGTCTGTCAGTCTGTCAGTCTGTCAGTCTGTCAGTCTGTCAGTCTGTCAGTCTGTCAGTCTGTCAGTCTGTCAGTCTGTCAGTCTGTCAGTCTGTCAGTCTGTCAGTCTGTCAGTCTGTCAGTCTGTCAGTCTGTCAGTCTGTCAGTCTGTCAGTCTGTCAGTCTGTCAGTCTGTCAGTCTGTCAGTCTGTCAGTCTGTCAGTCTGTCAGTCTGTCAGTCTGTCAGTCTGTCAGTCTGTCAGTCTGTCAGTCTGTCAGTCTGTCAGTCTGTCAGTCTGTCAGTCTGTCAGTCTGTCAGTCTGTCAGTCTGTCAGTCTGTCAGTCTGTCAGTCTGTCAGTCTGTCAGTCTGTCAGTCTGTCAGTCTGTCAGTCTGTCAGTCTGTCAGTCTGTCAGTCTGTCAGTCTGTCAGTCTGTCAGTCTGTCAGTCTGTCAGTCTGTCAGTCTGTCAGTCTGTCAGTCTGTCAGTCTGTCAGTCTGTCAGTCTGTCAGTCTGTCAGTCTGTCAGTCTGTCAGTCTGTCAGTCTGTCAGTCTGTCAGTCTGTCAGTCTGTCAGTCTGTCAGTCTGTCAGTCTGTCAGTCTGTCAGTCTGTCAGTCTGTCAGTCTGTCAGTCTGTCAGTCTGTCAGTCTGTCAGTCTGTCAGTCTGTCAGTCTGTCAGTCTGTCAGTCTGTCAGTCTGTCAGTCTGTCAGTCTGTCAGTCTGTCAGTCTGTCAGTCTGTCAGTCTGTCAGTCTGTCAGTCTGTCAGTCTGTCAGTCTGTCAGTCTGTCAGTCTGTCAGTCTGTCAGTCTGTCAGTCTGTCAGTCTGTCAGTCTGTCAGTCTGTCAGTCTGTCAGTCTGTCAGTCTGTCAGTCTGTCAGTCTGTCAGTCTGTCAGTCTGTCAGTCTGTCAGTCTGTCAGTCTGTCAGTCTGTCAGTCTGTCAGTCTGTCAGTCTGTCAGTCTGTCAGTCTGTCAGTCTGTCAGTCTGTCAGTCTGTCAGTCTGTCAGTCTGTCAGTCTGTCAGTCTGTCAGTCTGTCAGTCTGTCAGTCTGTCAGTCTGTCAGTCTGTCAGTCTGTCAGTCTGTCAGTCTGTCAGTCTGTCAGTCTGTCAGTCTGTCAGTCTGTCAGTCTGTCAGTCTGTCAGTCTGTCAGTCTGTCAGTCTGTCAGTCTGTCAGTCTGTCAGTCTGTCAGTCTGTCAGTCTGTCAGTCTGTCAGTCTGTCAGTCTGTCAGTCTGTCAGTCTGTCAGTCTGTCAGTCTGTCAGTCTGTCAGTCTGTCAGTCTGTCAGTCTGTCAGTCTGTCAGTCTGTCAGTCTGTCAGTCTGTCAGTCTGTCAGTCTGTCAGTCTGTCAGTCTGTCAGTCTGTCAGTCTGTCAGTCTGTCAGTCTGTCAGTCTGTCAGTCTGTCAGTCTGTCAGTCTGTCAGTCTGTCAGTCTGTCAGTCTGTCAGTCTGTCAGTCTGTCAGTCTGTCAGTCTGTCAGTCTGTCAGTCTGTCAGTCTGTCAGTCTGTCAGTCTGTCAGTCTGTCAGTCTGTCAGTCTGTCAGTCTGTCAGTCTGTCAGTCTGTCAGTCTGTCAGTCTGTCAGTCTGTCAGTCTGTCAGTCTGTCAGTCTGTCAGTCTGTCAGTCTGTCAGTCTGTCAGTCTGTCAGTCTGTCAGTCTGTCAGTCTGTCAGTCTGTCAGTCTGTCAGTCTGTCAGTCTGTCAGTCTGTCAGTCTGTCAGTCTGTCAGTCTGTCAGTCTGTCAGTCTGTCAGTCTGTCAGTCTGTCAGTCTGTCAGTCTGTCAGTCTGTCAGTCTGTCAGTCTGTCAGTCTGTCAGTCTGTCAGTCTGTCAGTCTGTCAGTCTGTCAGTCTGTCAGTCTGTCAGTCTGTCAGTCTGTCAGTCTGTCAGTCTGTCAGTCTGTCAGTCTGTCAGTCTGTCAGTCTGTCAGTCTGTCAGTCTGTCAGTCTGTCAGTCTGTCAGTCTGTCAGTCTGTCAGTCTGTCAGTCTGTCAGTCTGTCAGTCTGTCAGTCTGTCAGTCTGTCAGTCTGTCAGTCTGTCAGTCTGTCAGTCTGTCAGTCTGTCAGTCTGTCAGTCTGTCAGTCTGTCAGTCTGTCAGTCTGTCAGTCTGTCAGTCTGTCAGTCTGTCAGTCTGTCAGTCTGTCAGTCTGTCAGTCTGTCAGTCTGTCAGTCTGTCAGTCTGTCAGTCTGTCAGTCTGTCAGTCTGTCAGTCTGTCAGTCTGTCAGTCTGTCAGTCTGTCAGTCTGTCAGTCTGTCAGTCTGTCAGTCTGTCAGTCTGTCAGTCTGTCAGTCTGTCAGTCTGTCAGTCTGTCAGTCTGTCAGTCTGTCAGTCTGTCAGTCTGTCAGTCTGTCAGTCTGTCAGTCTGTCAGTCTGTCAGTCTGTCAGTCTGTCAGTCTGTCAGTCTGTCAGTCTGTCAGTCTGTCAGTCTGTCAGTCTGTCAGTCTGTCAGTCTGTCAGTCTGTCAGTCTGTCAGTCTGTCAGTCTGTCAGTCTGTCAGTCTGTCAGTCTGTCAGTCTGTCAGTCTGTCAGTCTGTCAGTCTGTCAGTCTGTCAGTCTGTCAGTCTGTCAGTCTGTCAGTCTGTCAGTCTGTCAGTCTGTCAGTCTGTCAGTCTGTCAGTCTGTCAGTCTGTCAGTCTGTCAGTCTGTCAGTCTGTCAGTCTGTCAGTCTGTCAGTCTGTCAGTCTGTCAGTCTGTCAGTCTGTCAGTCTGTCAGTCTGTCAGTCTGTCAGTCTGTCAGTCTGTCAGTCTGTCAGTCTGTCAGTCTGTCAGTCTGTCAGTCTGTCAGTCTGTCAGTCTGTCAGTCTGTCAGTCTGTCAGTCTGTCAGTCTGTCAGTCTGTCAGTCTGTCAGTCTGTCAGTCTGTCAGTCTGTCAGTCTGTCAGTCTGTCAGTCTGTCAGTCTGTCAGTCTGTCAGTCTGTCAGTCTGTCAGTCTGTCAGTCTGTCAGTCTGTCAGTCTGTCAGTCTGTCAGTCTGTCAGTCTGTCAGTCTGTCAGTCTGTCAGTCTGTCAGTCTGTCAGTCTGTCAGTCTGTCAGTCTGTCAGTCTGTCAGTCTGTCAGTCTGTCAGTCTGTCAGTCTGTCAGTCTGTCAGTCTGTCAGTCTGTCAGTCTGTCAGTCTGTCAGTCTGTCAGTCTGTCAGTCTCTGTCAGTCTGTCAGTCTGTCAGTCTGTCAGTCTGTCAGTCTGTCAGTCTGTCAGTCTGTCAGTCTGTCAGTCTGTCAGTCTGTCAGTCTGTCAGTCTGTCAGTCTGTCAGTCTGTCAGTCTGTCAGTCTGTCAGTCTGTCAGTCTGTCAGTCTGTCAGTCTGTCAGTCTGTCAGTCTGTCAGTCTGTCAGTCTGTCAGTCTGTCAGTCTGTCAGTCTGTCAGTCTGTCAGTCTGTCAGTCTGTCAGTCTGTCAGTCTGTCAGTCTGTCAGTCTGTCAGTCTGTCAGTCTGTCAGTCTGTCAGTCTGTCAGTCTGTCAGTCTGTCAGTCTGTCAGTCTGTCAGTCTGTCAGTCTGTCAGTCTGTCAGTCTGTCAGTCTGTCAGTCTGTCAGTCTGTCAGTCTGTCAGTCTGTCAGTCTGTCAGTCTGTCAGTCTGTCAGTCTGTCAGTCTGTCAGTCTGTCAGTCTGTCAGTCTGTCAGTCTGTCAGTCTGTCAGTCTGTCAGTCTGTCAGTCTGTCAGTCTGTCAGTCTGTCAGTCTGTCAGTCTGTCAGTCTGTCAGTCTGTCAGTCTGTCAGTCTGTCAGTCTGTCAGTCTGTCAGTCTGTCAGTCTGTCAGTCTGTCAGTCTGTCAGTCTGTCAGTCTGTCAGTCTGTCAGTCTGTCAGTCTGTCAGTCTGTCAGTCTGTCAGTCTGTCAGTCTGTCAGTCTGTCAGTCTGTCAGTCTGTCAGTCTGTCAGTCTGTCAGTCTGTCAGTCTGTCAGTCTGTCAGTCTGTCAGTCTGTCAGTCTGTCAGTCTGTCAGTCTGTCAGTCTGTCAGTCTGTCAGTCTGTCAGTCTGTCAGTCTGTCAGTCTGTCAGTCTGTCAGTCTGTCAGTCTGTCAGTCTGTCAGTCTGTCAGTCTGTCAGTCTGTCAGTCTGTCAGTCTGTCAGTCTGTCAGTCTGTCAGTCTGTCAGTCTGTCAGTCTGTCAGTCTGTCAGTCTGTCAGTCTGTCAGTCTGTCAGTCTGTCAGTCTGTCAGTCTGTCAGTCTGTCAGTCTGTCAGTCTGTCAGTCTGTCAGTCTGTCAGTCTGTCAGTCTGTCAGTCTGTCAGTCTGTCAGTCTGTCAGTCTGTCAGTCTGTCAGTCTGTCAGTCTGTCAGTCTGTCAGTCTGTCAGTCTGTCAGTCTGTCAGTCTGTCAGTCTGTCAGTCTGTCAGTCTGTCAGTCTGTCAGTCTGTCAGTCTGTCAGTCTGTCAGTCTGTCAGTCTGTCAGTCTGTCAGTCTGTCAGTCTGTCAGTCTGTCAGTCTGTCAGTCTGTCAGTCTGTCAGTCTGTCAGTCTGTCAGTCTGTCAGTCTGTCAGTCTGTCAGTCTGTCAGTCTGTCAGTCTGTCAGTCTGTCAGTCTGTCAGTCTGTCAGTCTGTCAGTCTGTCAGTCTGTCAGTCTGTCAGTCTGTCAGTCTGTCAGTCTGTCAGTCTGTCAGTCTGTCAGTCTGTCAGTCTGTCAGTCTGTCAGTCTGTCAGTCTGTCAGTCTGTCAGTCTGTCAGTCTGTCAGTCTGTCAGTCTGTCAGTCTGTCAGTCTGTCAGTCTGTCAGTCTGTCAGTCTGTCAGTCTGTCAGTCTGTCAGTCTGTCAGTCTGTCAGTCTGTCAGTCTGTCAGTCTGTCAGTCTGTCAGTCTGTCAGTCTGTCAGTCTGTCAGTCTGTCAGTCTGTCAGTCTGTCAGTCTGTCAGTCTGTCAGTCTGTCAGTCTGTCAGTCTGTCAGTCTGTCAGTCTGTCAGTCTGTCAGTCTGTCAGTCTGTCAGTCTGTCAGTCTGTCAGTCTGTCAGTCTGTCAGTCTGTCAGTCTGTCAGTCTGTCAGTCTGTCAGTCTGTCAGTCTGTCAGTCTGTCAGTCTGTCAGTCTGTCAGTCTGTCAGTCTGTCAGTCTGTCAGTCTGTCAGTCTGTCAGTCTGTCAGTCTGTCAGTCTGTCAGTCTGTCAGTCTGTCAGTCTGTCAGTCTGTCAGTCTGTCAGTCTGTCAGTCTGTCAGTCTGTCAGTCTGTCAGTCTGTCAGTCTGTCAGTCTGTCAGTCTGTCAGTCTGTCAGTCTGTCAGTCTGTCAGTCTGTCAGTCTGTCAGTCTGTCAGTCTGTCAGTCTGTCAGTCTGTCAGTCTGTCAGTCTGTCAGTCTGTCAGTCTGTCAGTCTGTCAGTCTGTCAGTCTGTCAGTCTGTCAGTCTGTCAGTCTGTCAGTCTGTCAGTCTGTCAGTCTGTCAGTCTGTCAGTCTGTCAGTCTGTCAGTCTGTCAGTCTGTCAGTCTGTCAGTCTGTCAGTCTGTCAGTCTGTCAGTCTGTCAGTCTGTCAGTCTGTCAGTCTGTCAGTCTGTCAGTCTGTCAGTCTGTCAGTCTGTCAGTCTGTCAGTCTGTCAGTCTGTCAGTCTGTCAGTCTGTCAGTCTGTCAGTCTGTCAGTCTGTCAGTCTGTCAGTCTGTCAGTCTGTCAGTCTGTCAGTCTGTCAGTCTGTCAGTCTGTCAGTCTGTCAGTCTGTCAGTCTGTCAGTCTGTCAGTCTGTCAGTCTGTCAGTCTGTCAGTCTGTCAGTCTGTCAGTCTGTCAGTCTGTCAGTCTGTCAGTCTGTCAGTCTGTCAGTCTGTCAGTCTGTCAGTCTGTCAGTCTGTCAGTCTGTCAGTCTGTCAGTCTGTCAGTCTGTCAGTCTGTCAGTCTGTCAGTCTGTCAGTCTGTCAGTCTGTCAGTCTGTCAGTCTGTCAGTCTGTCAGTCTGTCAGTCTGTCAGTCTGTCAGTCTGTCAGTCTGTCAGTCTGTCAGTCTGTCAGTCTGTCAGTCTGTCAGTCTGTCAGTCTGTCAGTCTGTCAGTCTGTCAGTCTGTCAGTCTGTCAGTCTGTCAGTCTGTCAGTCTGTCAGTCTGTCAGTCTGTCAGTCTGTCAGTCTGTCAGTCTGTCAGTCTGTCAGTCTGTCAGTCTGTCAGTCTGTCAGTCTGTCAGTCTGTCAGTCTGTCAGTCTGTCAGTCTGTCAGTCTGTCAGTCTGTCAGTCTGTCAGTCTGTCAGTCTGTCAGTCTGTCAGTCTGTCAGTCTGTCAGTCTGTCAGTCTGTCAGTCTGTCAGTCTGTCAGTCTGTCAGTCTGTCAGTCTGTCAGTCTGTCAGTCTGTCAGTCTGTCAGTCTGTCAGTCTGTCAGTCTGTCAGTCTGTCAGTCTGTCAGTCTGTCAGTCTGTCAGTCTGTCAGTCTGTCAGTCTGTCAGTCTGTCAGTCTGTCAGTCTGTCAGTCTGTCAGTCTGTCAGTCTGTCAGTCTGTCAGTCTGTCAGTCTGTCAGTCTGTCAGTCTGTCAGTCTGTCAGTCTGTCAGTCTGTCAGTCTGTCAGTCTGTCAGTCTGTCAGTCTGTCAGTCTGTCAGTCTGTCAGTCTGTCAGTCTGTCAGTCTGTCAGTCTGTCAGTCTGTCAGTCTGTCAGTCTGTCAGTCTGTCAGTCTGTCAGTCTGTCAGTCTGTCAGTCTGTCAGTCTGTCAGTCTGTCAGTCTGTCAGTCTGTCAGTCTGTCAGTCTGTCAGTCTGTCAGTCTGTCAGTCTGTCAGTCTGTCAGTCTGTCAGTCTGTCAGTCTGTCAGTCTGTCAGTCTGTCAGTCTGTCAGTCTGTCAGTCTGTCAGTCTGTCAGTCTGTCAGTCTGTCAGTCTGTCAGTCTGTCAGTCTGTCAGTCTGTCAGTCTGTCAGTCTGTCAGTCTGTCAGTCTGTCAGTCTGTCAGTCTGTCAGTCTGTCAGTCTGTCAGTCTGTCAGTCTGTCAGTCTGTCAGTCTGTCAGTCTGTCAGTCTGTCAGTCTGTCAGTCTGTCAGTCTGTCAGTCTGTCAGTCTGTCAGTCTGTCAGTCTGTCAGTCTGTCAGTCTGTCAGTCTGTCAGTCTGTCAGTCTGTCAGTCTGTCAGTCTGTCAGTCTGTCAGTCTGTCAGTCTGTCAGTCTGTCAGTCTGTCAGTCTGTCAGTCTGTCAGTCTGTCAGTCTGTCAGTCTGTCAGTCTGTCAGTCTGTCAGTCTGTCAGTCTGTCAGTCTGTCAGTCTGTCAGTCTGTCAGTCTGTCAGTCTGTCAGTCTGTCAGTCTGTCAGTCTGTCAGTCTGTCAGTCTGTCAGTCTGTCAGTCTGTCAGTCTGTCAGTCTGTCAGTCTGTCAGTCTGTCAGTCTGTCAGTCTGTCAGTCTGTCAGTCTGTCAGTCTGTCAGTCTGTCAGTCTGTCAGTCTGTCAGTCTGTCAGTCTGTCAGTCTGTCAGTCTGTCAGTCTGTCAGTCTGTCAGTCTGTCAGTCTGTCAGTCTGTCAGTCTGTCAGTCTGTCAGTCTGTCAGTCTGTCAGTCTGTCAGTCTGTCAGTCTGTCAGTCTGTCAGTCTGTCAGTCTGTCAGTCTGTCAGTCTGTCAGTCTGTCAGTCTGTCAGTCTGTCAGTCTGTCAGTCTGTCAGTCTGTCAGTCTGTCAGTCTGTCAGTCTGTCAGTCTGTCAGTCTGTCAGTCTGTCAGTCTGTCAGTCTGTCAGTCTGTCAGTCTGTCAGTCTGTCAGTCTGTCAGTCTGTCAGTCTGTCAGTCTGTCAGTCTGTCAGTCTGTCAGTCTGTCAGTCTGTCAGTCTGTCAGTCTGTCAGTCTGTCAGTCTGTCAGTCTGTCAGTCTGTCAGTCTGTCAGTCTGTCAGTCTGTCAGTCTGTCAGTCTGTCAGTCTGTCAGTCTGTCAGTCTGTCAGTCTGTCAGTCTGTCAGTCTGTCAGTCTGTCAGTCTGTCAGTCTGTCAGTCTGTCAGTCTGTCAGTCTGTCAGTCTGTCAGTCTGTCAGTCTGTCAGTCTGTCAGTCTGTCAGTCTGTCAGTCTGTCAGTCTGTCAGTCTGTCAGTCTGTCAGTCTGTCAGTCTGTCAGTCTGTCAGTCTGTCAGTCTGTCAGTCTGTCAGTCTGTCAGTCTGTCAGTCTGTCAGTCTGTCAGTCTGTCAGTCTGTCAGTCTGTCAGTCTGTCAGTCTGTCAGTCTGTCAGTCTGTCAGTCTGTCAGTCTGTCAGTCTGTCAGTCTGTCAGTCTGTCAGTCTGTCAGTCTGTCAGTCTGTCAGTCTGTCAGTCTGTCAGTCTGTCAGTCTGTCAGTCTGTCAGTCTGTCAGTCTGTCAGTCTGTCAGTCTGTCAGTCTGTCAGTCTGTCAGTCTGTCAGTCTGTCAGTCTGTCAGTCTGTCAGTCTGTCAGTCTGTCAGTCTGTCAGTCTGTCAGTCTGTCAGTCTGTCAGTCTGTCAGTCTGTCAGTCTGTCAGTCTGTCAGTCTGTCAGTCTGTCAGTCTGTCAGTCTGTCAGTCTGTCAGTCTGTCAGTCTGTCAGTCTGTCAGTCTGTCAGTCTGTCAGTCTGTCAGTCTGTCAGTCTGTCAGTCTGTCAGTCTGTCAGTCTGTCAGTCTGTCAGTCTGTCAGTCTGTCAGTCTGTCAGTCTGTCAGTCTGTCAGTCTGTCAGTCTGTCAGTCTGTCAGTCTGTCAGTCTGTCAGTCTGTCAGTCTGTCAGTCTGTCAGTCTGTCAGTCTGTCAGTCTGTCAGTCTGTCAGTCTGTCAGTCTGTCAGTCTGTCAGTCTGTCAGTCTGTCAGTCTGTCAGTCTGTCAGTCTGTCAGTCTGTCAGTCTGTCAGTCTGTCAGTCTGTCAGTCTGTCAGTCTGTCAGTCTGTCAGTCTGTCAGTCTGTCAGTCTGTCAGTCTGTCAGTCTGTCAGTCTGTCAGTCTGTCAGTCTGTCAGTCTGTCAGTCTGTCAGTCTGTCAGTCTGTCAGTCTGTCAGTCTGTCAGTCTGTCAGTCTGTCAGTCTGTCAGTCTGTCAGTCTGTCAGTCTGTCAGTCTGTCAGTCTGTCAGTCTGTCAGTCTGTCAGTCTGTCAGTCTGTCAGTCTGTCAGTCTGTCAGTCTGTCAGTCTGTCAGTCTGTCAGTCTGTCAGTCTGTCAGTCTGTCAGTCTGTCAGTCTGTCAGTCTGTCAGTCTGTCAGTCTGTCAGTCTGTCAGTCTGTCAGTCTGTCAGTCTGTCAGTCTGTCAGTCTGTCAGTCTGTCAGTCTGTCAGTCTGTCAGTCTGTCAGTCTGTCAGTCTGTCAGTCTGTCAGTCTGTCAGTCTGTCAGTCTGTCAGTCTGTCAGTCTGTCAGTCTGTCAGTCTGTCAGTCTGTCAGTCTGTCAGTCTGTCAGTCTGTCAGTCTGTCAGTCTGTCAGTCTGTCAGTCTGTCAGTCTGTCAGTCTGTCAGTCTGTCAGTCTGTCAGTCTGTCAGTCTGTCAGTCTGTCAGTCTGTCAGTCTGTCAGTCTGTCAGTCTGTCAGTCTGTCAGTCTGTCAGTCTGTCAGTCTGTCAGTCTGTCAGTCTGTCAGTCTGTCAGTCTGTCAGTCTGTCAGTCTGTCAGTCTGTCAGTCTGTCAGTCTGTCAGTCTGTCAGTCTGTCAGTCTGTCAGTCTGTCAGTCTGTCAGTCTGTCAGTCTGTCAGTCTGTCAGTCTGTCAGTCTGTCAGTCTGTCAGTCTGTCAGTCTGTCAGTCTGTCAGTCTGTCAGTCTGTCAGTCTGTCAGTCTGTCAGTCTGTCAGTCTGTCAGTCTGTCAGTCTGTCAGTCTGTCAGTCTGTCAGTCTGTCAGTCTGTCAGTCTGTCAGTCTGTCAGTCTGTCAGTCTGTCAGTCTGTCAGTCTGTCAGTCTGTCAGTCTGTCAGTCTGTCAGTCTGTCAGTCTGTCAGTCTGTCAGTCTGTCAGTCTGTCAGTCTGTCAGTCTGTCAGTCTGTCAGTCTGTCAGTCTGTCAGTCTGTCAGTCTGTCAGTCTGTCAGTCTGTCAGTCTGTCAGTCTGTCAGTCTGTCAGTCTGTCAGTCTGTCAGTCTGTCAGTCTGTCAGTCTGTCAGTCTGTCAGTCTGTCAGTCTGTCAGTCTGTCAGTCTGTCAGTCTGTCAGTCTGTCAGTCTGTCAGTCTGTCAGTCTGTCAGTCTGTCAGTCTGTCAGTCTGTCAGTCTGTCAGTCTGTCAGTCTGTCAGTCTGTCAGTCTGTCAGTCTGTCAGTCTGTCAGTCTGTCAGTCTGTCAGTCTGTCAGTCTGTCAGTCTGTCAGTCTGTCAGTCTGTCAGTCTGTCAGTCTGTCAGTCTGTCAGTCTGTCAGTCTGTCAGTCTGTCAGTCTGTCAGTCTGTCAGTCTGTCAGTCTGTCAGTCTGTCAGTCTGTCAGTCTGTCAGTCTGTCAGTCTGTCAGTCTGTCAGTCTGTCAGTCTGTCAGTCTGTCAGTCTGTCAGTCTGTCAGTCTGTCAGTCTGTCAGTCTGTCAGTCTGTCAGTCTGTCAGTCTGTCAGTCTGTCAGTCTGTCAGTCTGTCAGTCTGTCAGTCTGTCAGTCTGTCAGTCTGTCAGTCTGTCAGTCTGTCAGTCTGTCAGTCTGTCAGTCTGTCAGTCTGTCAGTCTGTCAGTCTGTCAGTCTGTCAGTCTGTCAGTCTGTCAGTCTGTCAGTCTGTCAGTCTGTCAGTCTGTCAGTCTGTCAGTCTGTCAGTCTGTCAGTCTGTCAGTCTGTCAGTCTGTCAGTCTGTCAGTCTGTCAGTCTGTCAGTCTGTCAGTCTGTCAGTCTGTCAGTCTGTCAGTCTGTCAGTCTGTCAGTCTGTCAGTCTGTCAGTCTGTCAGTCTGTCAGTCTGTCAGTCTGTCAGTCTGTCAGTCTGTCAGTCTGTCAGTCTGTCAGTCTGTCAGTCTGTCAGTCTGTCAGTCTGTCAGTCTGTCAGTCTGTCAGTCTGTCAGTCTGTCAGTCTGTCAGTCTGTCAGTCTGTCAGTCTGTCAGTCTGTCAGTCTGTCAGTCTGTCAGTCTGTCAGTCTGTCAGTCTGTCAGTCTGTCAGTCTGTCAGTCTGTCAGTCTGTCAGTCTGTCAGTCTGTCAGTCTGTCAGTCTGTCAGTCTGTCAGTCTGTCAGTCTGTCAGTCTGTCAGTCTGTCAGTCTGTCAGTCTGTCAGTCTGTCAGTCTGTCAGTCTGTCAGTCTGTCAGTCTGTCAGTCTGTCAGTCTGTCAGTCTGTCAGTCTGTCAGTCTGTCAGTCTGTCAGTCTGTCAGTCTGTCAGTCTGTCAGTCTGTCAGTCTGTCAGTCTGTCAGTCTGTCAGTCTGTCAGTCTGTCAGTCTGTCAGTCTGTCAGTCTGTCAGTCTGTCAGTCTGTCAGTCTGTCAGTCTGTCAGTCTGTCAGTCTGTCAGTCTGTCAGTCTGTCAGTCTGTCAGTCTGTCAGTCTGTCAGTCTGTCAGTCTGTCAGTCTGTCAGTCTGTCAGTCTGTCAGTCTGTCAGTCTGTCAGTCTGTCAGTCTGTCAGTCTGTCAGTCTGTCAGTCTGTCAGTCTGTCAGTCTGTCAGTCTGTCAGTCTGTCAGTCTGTCAGTCTGTCAGTCTGTCAGTCTGTCAGTCTGTCAGTCTGTCAGTCTGTCAGTCTGTCAGTCTGTCAGTCTGTCAGTCTGTCAGTCTGTCAGTCTGTCAGTCTGTCAGTCTGTCAGTCTGTCAGTCTGTCAGTCTGTCAGTCTGTCAGTCTGTCAGTCTGTCAGTCTGTCAGTCTGTCAGTCTGTCAGTCTGTCAGTCTGTCAGTCTGTCAGTCTGTCAGTCTGTCAGTCTGTCAGTCTGTCAGTCTGTCAGTCTGTCAGTCTGTCAGTCTGTCAGTCTGTCAGTCTGTCAGTCTGTCAGTCTGTCAGTCTGTCAGTCTGTCAGTCTGTCAGTCTGTCAGTCTGTCAGTCTGTCAGTCTGTCAGTCTGTCAGTCTGTCAGTCTGTCAGTCTGTCAGTCTGTCAGTCTGTCAGTCTGTCAGTCTGTCAGTCTGTCAGTCTGTCAGTCTGTCAGTCTGTCAGTCTGTCAGTCTGTCAGTCTGTCAGTCTGTCAGTCTGTCAGTCTGTCAGTCTGTCAGTCTGTCAGTCTGTCAGTCTGTCAGTCTGTCAGTCTGTCAGTCTGTCAGTCTGTCAGTCTGTCAGTCTGTCAGTCTGTCAGTCTGTCAGTCTGTCAGTCTGTCAGTCTGTCAGTCTGTCAGTCTGTCAGTCTGTCAGTCTGTCAGTCTGTCAGTCTGTCAGTCTGTCAGTCTGTCAGTCTGTCAGTCTGTCAGTCTGTCAGTCTGTCAGTCTGTCAGTCTGTCAGTCTGTCAGTCTGTCAGTCTGTCAGTCTGTCAGTCTGTCAGTCTGTCAGTCTGTCAGTCTGTCAGTCTGTCAGTCTGTCAGTCTGTCAGTCTGTCAGTCTGTCAGTCTGTCAGTCTGTCAGTCTGTCAGTCTGTCAGTCTGTCAGTCTGTCAGTCTGTCAGTCTGTCAGTCTGTCAGTCTGTCAGTCTGTCAGTCTGTCAGTCTGTCAGTCTGTCAGTCTGTCAGTCTGTCAGTCTGTCAGTCTGTCAGTCTGTCAGTCTGTCAGTCTGTCAGTCTGTCAGTCTGTCAGTCTGTCAGTCTGTCAGTCTGTCAGTCTGTCAGTCTGTCAGTCTGTCAGTCTGTCAGTCTGTCAGTCTGTCAGTCTGTCAGTCTGTCAGTCTGTCAGTCTGTCAGTCTGTCAGTCTGTCAGTCTGTCAGTCTGTCAGTCTGTCAGTCTGTCAGTCTGTCAGTCTGTCAGTCTGTCAGTCTGTCAGTCTGTCAGTCTGTCAGTCTGTCAGTCTGTCAGTCTGTCAGTCTGTCAGTCTGTCAGTCTGTCAGTCTGTCAGTCTGTCAGTCTGTCAGTCTGTCAGTCTGTCAGTCTGTCAGTCTGTCAGTCTGTCAGTCTGTCAGTCTGTCAGTCTGTCAGTCTGTCAGTCTGTCAGTCTGTCAGTCTGTCAGTCTGTCAGTCTGTCAGTCTGTCAGTCTGTCAGTCTGTCAGTCTGTCAGTCTGTCAGTCTGTCAGTCTGTCAGTCTGTCAGTCTGTCAGTCTGTCAGTCTGTCAGTCTGTCAGTCTGTCAGTCTGTCAGTCTGTCAGTCTGTCAGTCTGTCAGTCTGTCAGTCTGTCAGTCTGTCAGTCTGTCAGTCTGTCAGTCTGTCAGTCTGTCAGTCTGTCAGTCTGTCAGTCTGTCAGTCTGTCAGTCTGTCAGTCTGTCAGTCTGTCAGTCTGTCAGTCTGTCAGTCTGTCAGTCTGTCAGTCTGTCAGTCTGTCAGTCTGTCAGTCTGTCAGTCTGTCAGTCTGTCAGTCTGTCAGTCTGTCAGTCTGTCAGTCTGTCAGTCTGTCAGTCTGTCAGTCTGTCAGTCTGTCAGTCTGTCAGTCTGTCAGTCTGTCAGTCTGTCAGTCTGTCAGTCTGTCAGTCTGTCAGTCTGTCAGTCTGTCAGTCTGTCAGTCTGTCAGTCTGTCAGTCTGTCAGTCTGTCAGTCTGTCAGTCTGTCAGTCTGTCAGTCTGTCAGTCTGTCAGTCTGTCAGTCTGTCAGTCTGTCAGTCTGTCAGTCTGTCAGTCTGTCAGTCTGTCAGTCTGTCAGTCTGTCAGTCTGTCAGTCTGTCAGTCTGTCAGTCTGTCAGTCTGTCAGTCTGTCAGTCTGTCAGTCTGTCAGTCTGTCAGTCTGTCAGTCTGTCAGTCTGTCAGTCTGTCAGTCTGTCAGTCTGTCAGTCTGTCAGTCTGTCAGTCTGTCAGTCTGTCAGTCTGTCAGTCTGTCAGTCTGTCAGTCTGTCAGTCTGTCAGTCTGTCAGTCTGTCAGTCTGTCAGTCTGTCAGTCTGTCAGTCTGTCAGTCTGTCAGTCTGTCAGTCTGTCAGTCTGTCAGTCTGTCAGTCTGTCAGTCTGTCAGTCTGTCAGTCTGTCAGTCTGTCAGTCTGTCAGTCTGTCAGTCTGTCAGTCTGTCAGTCTGTCAGTCTGTCAGTCTGTCAGTCTGTCAGTCTGTCAGTCTGTCAGTCTGTCAGTCTGTCAGTCTGTCAGTCTGTCAGTCTGTCAGTCTGTCAGTCTGTCAGTCTGTCAGTCTGTCAGTCTGTCAGTCTGTCAGTCTGTCAGTCTGTCAGTCTGTCAGTCTGTCAGTCTGTCAGTCTGTCAGTCTGTCAGTCTGTCAGTCTGTCAGTCTGTCAGTCTGTCAGTCTGTCAGTCTGTCAGTCTGTCAGTCTGTCAGTCTGTCAGTCTGTCAGTCTGTCAGTCTGTCAGTCTGTCAGTCTGTCAGTCTGTCAGTCTGTCAGTCTGTCAGTCTGTCAGTCTGTCAGTCTGTCAGTCTGTCAGTCTGTCAGTCTGTCAGTCTGTCAGTCTGTCAGTCTGTCAGTCTGTCAGTCTGTCAGTCTGTCAGTCTGTCAGTCTGTCAGTCTGTCAGTCTGTCAGTCTGTCAGTCTGTCAGTCTGTCAGTCTGTCAGTCTGTCAGTCTGTCAGTCTGTCAGTCTGTCAGTCTGTCAGTCTGTCAGTCTGTCAGTCTGTCAGTCTGTCAGTCTGTCAGTCTGTCAGTCTGTCAGTCTGTCAGTCTGTCAGTCTGTCAGTCTGTCAGTCTGTCAGTCTGTCAGTCTGTCAGTCTGTCAGTCTGTCAGTCTGTCAGTCTGTCAGTCTGTCAGTCTGTCAGTCTGTCAGTCTGTCAGTCTGTCAGTCTGTCAGTCTGTCAGTCTGTCAGTCTGTCAGTCTGTCAGTCTGTCAGTCTGTCAGTCTGTCAGTCTGTCAGTCTGTCAGTCTGTCAGTCTGTCAGTCTGTCAGTCTGTCAGTCTGTCAGTCTGTCAGTCTGTCAGTCTGTCAGTCTGTCAGTCTGTCAGTCTGTCAGTCTGTCAGTCTGTCAGTCTGTCAGTCTGTCAGTCTGTCAGTCTGTCAGTCTGTCAGTCTGTCAGTCTGTCAGTCTGTCAGTCTGTCAGTCTGTCAGTCTGTCAGTCTGTCAGTCTGTCAGTCTGTCAGTCTGTCAGTCTGTCAGTCTGTCAGTCTGTCAGTCTGTCAGTCTGTCAGTCTGTCAGTCTGTCAGTCTGTCAGTCTGTCAGTCTGTCAGTCTGTCAGTCTGTCAGTCTGTCAGTCTGTCAGTCTGTCAGTCTGTCAGTCTGTCAGTCTGTCAGTCTGTCAGTCTGTCAGTCTGTCAGTCTGTCAGTCTGTCAGTCTGTCAGTCTGTCAGTCTGTCAGTCTGTCAGTCTGTCAGTCTGTCAGTCTGTCACAGTGGCGGATCTAGGGTTGCTGGCGCCCGGGGCAAAGCGAAAAATTCCGCCCCCTCCCTATTTGCTGTACGAATAACAGTAAATAGGTTATTAATTATTAAAAGCTTATATGTTTGAAGAATTGTATTTCATATCGATTCTTTTGTCAGTTACAACAGAAAAAACATTATTATTTGTGTTTTTGCAAGACAAAAAAATATTACTTTTAGAATATAACTTTTCTGGCCTTGATTGCCGCAAATTCAGCAATAATATCATTGTAGTCGAGTGATGCTGCTACTTCATTTTCGATAGGAAAATATGAATTCTCGAAACATATATTGCTAGTCGGACTCGATTTAGCGCCTCTTAGACTTGGCGCCCGGGGCGCTTGCCCCTTTCGCCCCCCCCCTAGATCCGCCACTGGTCTGTGAGTCTGTCAGTCTGTCAGTCTGTCAGTCTGTCAGTCTGTCAGTCTGTCAGTCTGTCAGTCTGTCAGTCTGTCAGTCTGTCAGTCTGTCAGTCTGTCAGTCTGTCAGTCTGTCAGTCTGTCAGTCTGTCAGTCTGTCAGTCTGTCAGTCTGTCAGTCTGTCAGTCTGTCAGTCTGTCAGTCTGTCAGTCTGTCAGTCTGTCAGTCTGTCAGTCTGTCAGTCTGTCAGTCTGTCAGTCTGTCAGTCTGTCAGTCTGTCAGTCTGTCAGTCTGTCAGTCTGTCAGTCTGTCAGTCTGTCAGTCTGTCAGTCTGTCAGTCTGTCAGTCTGTCAGTCTGTCAGTCTGTCAGTCTGTCAGTCTGTCAGTCTGTCAGTCTGTCAGTCTGTCAGTCTGTCAGTCTGTCAGTCTGTCAGTCTGTCAGTCTGTCAGTCTGTCAGTCTGTCAGTCTGTCAGTCTGTCAGTCTGTCAGTCTGTCAGTCTGTCAGTCTGTCAGTCTGTCAGTCTGTCAGTCTGTCAGTCTGTCAGTCTGTCAGTCTGTCAGTCTGTCAGTCTGTCAGTCTGTCAGTCTGTCAGTCTGTCAGTCTGTCAGTCTGTCAGTCTGTCAGTCTGTCAGTCTGTCAGTCTGTCAGTCTGTCAGTCTGTCAGTCTGTCAGTCTGTCAGTCTGTCAGTCTGTCAGTCTGTCAGTCTGTCAGTCTGTCAGTCTGTCAGTCTGTCAGTCTGTCAGTCTGTCAGTCTGTCAGTCTGTCAGTCTGTCAGTCTGTCAGTCTGTCAGTCTGTCAGTCTGTCAGTCTGTCAGTCTGTCAGTCTGTCAGTCTGTCAGTCTGTCAGTCTGTCAGTCTGTCAGTCTGTCAGTCTGTCAGTCTGTCAGTCTGTCAGTCTGTCAGTCTGTCAGTCTGTCAGTCTGTCAGTCTGTCAGTCTGTCAGTCTGTCAGTCTGTCAGTCTGTCAGTCTGTCAGTCTGTCAGTCTGTCAGTCTGTCAGTCTGTCAGTCTGTCAGTCTGTCAGTCTGTCAGTCTGTCAGTCTGTCAGTCTGTCAGTCTGTCAGTCTGTCAGTCTGTCAGTCTGTCAGTCTGTCAGTCTGTCAGTCTGTCAGTCTGTCAGTCTGTCAGTCTGTCAGTCTGTCAGTCTGTCAGTCTGTCAGTCTGTCAGTCTGTCAGTCTGTCAGTCTGTCAGTCTGTCAGTCTGTCAGTCTGTCAGTCTGTCAGTCTGTCAGTCTGTCAGTCTGTCAGTCTGTCAGTCTGTCAGTCTGTCAGTCTGTCAGTCTGTCAGTCTGTCAGTCTGTCAGTCTGTCAGTCTGTCAGTCTGTCAGTCTGTCAGTCTGTCAGTCTGTCAGTCTGTCAGTCTGTCAGTCTGTCAGTCTGTCAGTCTGTCAGTCTGTCAGTCTGTCAGTCTGTCAGTCTGTCAGTCTGTCAGTCTGTCAGTCTGTCAGTCTGTCAGTCTGTCAGTCTGTCAGTCTGTCAGTCTGTCAGTCTGTCAGTCTGTCAGTCTGTCAGTCTGTCAGTCTGTCAGTCTGTCAGTCTGTCAGTCTGTCAGTCTGTCAGTCTGTCAGTCTGTCAGTCTGTCAGTCTGTCAGTCTGTCAGTCTGTCAGTCTGTCAGTCTGTCAGTCTGTCAGTCTGTCAGTCTGTCAGTCTGTCAGTCTGTCAGTCTGTCAGTCTGTCAGTCTGTCAGTCTGTCAGTCTGTCAGTCTGTCAGTCTGTCAGTCTGTCAGTCTGTCAGTCTGTCAGTCTGTCAGTCTGTCAGTCTGTCAGTCTGTCAGTCTGTCAGTCTGTCAGTCTGTCAGTCTGTCAGTCTGTCAGTCTGTCAGTCTGTCAGTCTGTCAGTCTGTCAGTCTGTCAGTCTGTCAGTCTGTCAGTCTGTCAGTCTGTCAGTCTGTCAGTCTGTCAGTCTGTCAGTCTGTCAGTCTGTCAGTCTGTCAGTCTGTCAGTCTGTCAGTCTGTCAGTCTGTCAGTCTGTCAGTCTGTCAGTCTGTCAGTCTGTCAGTCTGTCAGTCTGTCAGTCTGTCAGTCTGTCAGTCTGTCAGTCTGTCAGTCTGTCAGTCTGTCAGTCTGTCAGTCTGTCAGTCTGTCAGTCTGTCAGTCTGTCAGTCTGTCAGTCTGTCAGTCTGTCAGTCTGTCAGTCTGTCAGTCTGTCAGTCTGTCAGTCTGTCAGTCTGTCAGTCTGTCAGTCTGTCAGTCTGTCAGTCTGTCAGTCTGTCAGTCTGTCAGTCTGTCAGTCTGTCAGTCTGTCAGTCTGTCAGTCTGTCAGTCTGTCAGTCTGTCAGTCTGTCAGTCTGTCAGTCTGTCAGTCTGTCAGTCTGTCAGTCTGTCAGTCTGTCAGTCTGTCAGTCTGTCAGTCTGTCAGTCTGTCAGTCTGTCAGTCTGTCAGTCTGTCAGTCTGTCAGTCTGTCAGTCTGTCAGTCTGTCAGTCTGTCAGTCTGTCAGTCTGTCAGTCTGTCAGTCTGTCAGTCTGTCAGTCTGTCAGTCTGTCAGTCTGTCAGTCTGTCAGTCTGTCAGTCTGTCAGTCTGTCAGTCTGTCAGTCTGTCAGTCTGTCAGTCTGTCAGTCTGTCAGTCTGTCAGTCTGTCAGTCTGTCAGTCTGTCAGTCTGTCAGTCTGTCAGTCTGTCAGTCTGTCAGTCTGTCAGTCTGTCAGTCTGTCAGTCTGTCAGTCTGTCAGTCTGTCAGTCTGTCAGTCTGTCAGTCTGTCAGTCTGTCAGTCTGTCAGTCTGTCAGTCTGTCAGTCTGTCAGTCTGTCAGTCTGTCAGTCTGTCAGTCTGTCAGTCTGTCAGTCTGTCAGTCTGTCAGTCTGTCAGTCTGTCAGTCTGTCAGTCTGTCAGTCTGTCAGTCTGTCAGTCTGTCAGTCTGTCAGTCTGTCAGTCTGTCAGTCTGTCAGTCTGTCAGTCTGTCAGTCTGTCAGTCTGTCAGTCTGTCAGTCTGTCAGTCTGTCAGTCTGTCAGTCTGTCAGTCTGTCAGTCTGTCAGTCTGTCAGTCTGTCAGTCTGTCAGTCTGTCAGTCTGTCAGTCTGTCAGTCTGTCAGTCTGTCAGTCTGTCAGTCTGTCAGTCTGTCAGTCTGTCAGTCTGTCAGTCTGTCAGTCTGTCAGTCTGTCAGTCTGTCAGTCTGTCAGTCTGTCAGTCTGTCAGTCTGTCAGTCTGTCAGTCTGTCAGTCTGTCAGTCTGTCAGTCTGTCAGTCTGTCAGTCTGTCAGTCTGTCAGTCTGTCAGTCTGTCAGTCTGTCAGTCTGTCAGTCTGTCAGTCTGTCAGTCTGTCAGTCTGTCAGTCTGTCAGTCTGTCAGTCTGTCAGTCTGTCAGTCTGTCAGTCTGTCAGTCTGTCAGTCTGTCAGTCTGTCAGTCTGTCAGTCTGTCAGTCTGTCAGTCTGTCAGTCTGTCAGTCTGTCAGTCTGTCAGTCTGTCAGTCTGTCAGTCTGTCAGTCTGTCAGTCTGTCAGTCTGTCAGTCTGTCAGTCTGTCAGTCTGTCAGTCTGTCAGTCTGTCAGTCTGTCAGTCTGTCAGTCTGTCAGTCTGTCAGTCTGTCAGTCTGTCAGTCTGTCAGTCTGTCAGTCTGTCAGTCTGTCAGTCTGTCAGTCTGTCAGTCTGTCAGTCTGTCAGTCTGTCAGTCTGTCAGTCTGTCAGTCTGTCAGTCTGTCAGTCTGTCAGTCTGTCAGTCTGTCAGTCTGTCAGTCTGTCAGTCTGTCAGTCTGTCAGTCTGTCAGTCTGTCAGTCTGTCAGTCTGTCAGTCTGTCAGTCTGTCAGTCTGTCAGTCTGTCAGTCTGTCAGTCTGTCAGTCTGTCAGTCTGTCAGTCTGTCAGTCTGTCAGTCTGTCAGTCTGTCAGTCTGTCAGTCTGTCAGTCTGTCAGTCTGTCAGTCTGTCAGTCTGTCAGTCTGTCAGTCTGTCAGTCTGTCAGTCTGTCAGTCTGTCAGTCTGTCAGTCTGTCAGTCTGTCAGTCTGTCAGTCTGTCAGTCTGTCAGTCTGTCAGTCTGTCAGTCTGTCAGTCTGTCAGTCTGTCAGTCTGTCAGTCTGTCAGTCTGTCAGTCTGTCAGTCTGTCAGTCTGTCAGTCTGTCAGTCTGTCAGTCTGTCAGTCTGTCAGTCTGTCAGTCTGTCAGTCTGTCAGTCTGTCAGTCTGTCAGTCTGTCAGTCTGTCAGTCTGTCAGTCTGTCAGTCTGTCAGTCTGTCAGTCTGTCAGTCTGTCAGTCTGTCAGTCTGTCAGTCTGTCAGTCTGTCAGTCTGTCAGTCTGTCAGTCTGTCAGTCTGTCAGTCTGTCAGTCTGTCAGTCTGTCAGTCTGTCAGTCTGTCAGTCTGTCAGTCTGTCAGTCTGTCAGTCTGTCAGTCTGTCAGTCTGTCAGTCTGTCAGTCTGTCAGTCTGTCAGTCTGTCAGTCTGTCAGTCTGTCAGTCTGTCAGTCTGTCAGTCTGTCAGTCTGTCAGTCTGTCAGTCTGTCAGTCTGTCAGTCTGTCAGTCTGTCAGTCTGTCAGTCTGTCAGTCTGTCAGTCTGTCAGTCTGTCAGTCTGTCAGTCTGTCAGTCTGTCAGTCTGTCAGTCTGTCAGTCTGTCAGTCTGTCAGTCTGTCAGTCTGTCAGTCTGTCAGTCTGTCAGTCTGTCAGTCTGTCAGTCTGTCAGTCTGTCAGTCTGTCAGTCTGTCAGTCTGTCAGTCTGTCAGTCTGTCAGTCTGTCAGTCTGTCAGTCTGTCAGTCTGTCAGTCTGTCAGTCTGTCAGTCTGTCAGTCTGTCAGTCTGTCAGTCTGTCAGTCTGTCAGTCTGTCAGTCTGTCAGTCTGTCAGTCTGTCAGTCTGTCAGTCTGTCAGTCTGTCAGTCTGTCAGTCTGTCAGTCTGTCAGTCTGTCAGTCTGTCAGTCTGTCAGTCTGTCAGTCTGTCAGTCTGTCAGTCTGTCAGTCTGTCAGTCTGTCAGTCTGTCAGTCTGTCAGTCTGTCAGTCTGTCAGTCTGTCAGTCTGTCAGTCTGTCAGTCTGTCAGTCTGTCAGTCTGTCAGTCTGTCAGTCTGTCAGTCTGTCAGTCTGTCAGTCTGTCAGTCTGTCAGTCTGTCAGTCTGTCAGTCTGTCAGTCTGTCAGTCTGTCAGTCTGTCAGTCTGTCAGTCTGTCAGTCTGTCAGTCTGTCAGTCTGTCAGTCTGTCAGTCTGTCAGTCTGTCAGTCTGTCAGTCTGTCAGTCTGTCACAGTGGCGGATCTAGGGTTGCTGGCGCCCGGGGCAAAGCGAAAAATTCCGCCCCCTCCCTATTTGCTGTACGAATAACATTAGGAGTATTTAAAGTGTAAATAGGTTATTAATTATTAAAAGCTTATATGTTTAAAGAATTGTATTTCATATCGATTCTTTTGTCAGTTACAACAGAAAAAACATTATTATTTGTGTTTTTGCAAGACAAAAAAATATTACTTTTAGAATATAACTTTTCTGGCCTTGATTGCCGCAAATTCAGCAATAATATCATTGTAGTCGAGTGATGCTGCTACTTCATTTTCGATAGGAAAATATGAATTCTCGAAACATATATTGCTAGTCGGACTCGATTTAGCGCCTCTTAGACTTGGCGCCCGGGGCGCTTGCCCCTTTCGCCCCCCCCTAGATCCGCCACTGGTCTGTCAGTCTGTCAGTCTGTCAGTCTGTCAGTCTGTCAGTCTGTCAGTCTGTCAGTCTGTCAGTCTGTCAGTCTGTCAGTCTGTCAGTCTGTCAGTCTGTCAGTCTGTCAGTCTGTCAGTCTGTCAGTCTGTCAGTCTGTCAGTCTGTCAGTCTGTCAGTCTGTCAGTCTGTCAGTCTGTCAGTCTGTCAGTCTGTCAGTCTGTCAGTCTGTCAGTCTGTCAGTCTGTCAGTCTGTCAGTCTGTCAGTCTGTCAGTCTGTCAGTCTGTCAGTCTGTCAGTCTGTCAGTCTGTCAGTCTGTCAGTCTGTCAGTCTGTCAGTCTGTCAGTCTGTCAGTCTGTCAGTCTGTCAGTCTGTCAGTCTGTCAGTCTGTCAGTCTGTCAGTCTGTCAGTCTGTCAGTCTGTCAGTCTGTCAGTCTGTCAGTCTGTCAGTCTGTCAGTCTGTCAGTCTGTCAGTCTGTCAGTCTGTCAGTCTGTCAGTCTGTCAGTCTGTCAGTCTGTCAGTCTGTCAGTCTGTCAGTCTGTCAGTCTGTCAGTCTGTCAGTCTGTCAGTCTGTCAGTCTGTCAGTCTGTCAGTCTGTCAGTCTGTCAGTCTGTCAGTCTGTCAGTCTGTCAGTCTGTCAGTCTGTCAGTCTGTCAGTCTGTCAGTCTGTCAGTCTGTCAGTCTGTCAGTCTGTCAGTCTGTCAGTCTGTCAGTCTGTCAGTCTGTCAGTCTGTCAGTCTGTCAGTCTGTCAGTCTGTCAGTCTGTCAGTCTGTCAGTCTGTCAGTCTGTCAGTCTGTCAGTCTGTCAGTCTGTCAGTCTGTCAGTCTGTCAGTCTGTCAGTCTGTCAGTCTGTCAGTCTGTCAGTCTGTCAGTCTGTCAGTCTGTCAGTCTGTCAGTCTGTCAGTCTGTCAGTCTGTCAGTCTGTCAGTCTGTCAGTCTGTCAGTCTGTCAGTCTGTCAGTCTGTCAGTCTGTCAGTCTGTCAGTCTGTCAGTCTGTCAGTCTGTCAGTCTGTCAGTCTGTCAGTCTGTCAGTCTGTCAGTCTGTCAGTCTGTCAGTCTGTCAGTCTGTCAGTCTGTCAGTCTGTCAGTCTGTCAGTCTGTCAGTCTGTCAGTCTGTCAGTCTGTCAGTCTGTCAGTCTGTCAGTCTGTCAGTCTGTCAGTCTGTCAGTCTGTCAGTCTGTCAGTCTGTCAGTCTGTCAGTCTGTCAGTCTGTCAGTCTGTCAGTCTGTCAGTCTGTCAGTCTGTCAGTCTGTCAGTCTGTCAGTCTGTCAGTCTGTCAGTCTGTCAGTCTGTCAGTCTGTCAGTCTGTCAGTCTGTCAGTCTGTCAGTCTGTCAGTCTGTCAGTCTGTCAGTCTGTCAGTCTGTCAGTCTGTCAGTCTGTCAGTCTGTCAGTCTGTCAGTCTGTCAGTCTGTCAGTCTGTCAGTCTGTCAGTCTGTCAGTCTGTCAGTCTGTCAGTCTGTCAGTCTGTCAGTCTGTCAGTCTGTCAGTCTGTCAGTCTGTCAGTCTGTCAGTCTGTCAGTCTGTCAGTCTGTCAGTCTGTCAGTCTGTCAGTCTGTCAGTCTGTCAGTCTGTCAGTCTGTCAGTCTGTCAGTCTGTCAGTCTGTCAGTCTGTCAGTCTGTCAGTCTGTCAGTCTGTCAGTCTGTCAGTCTGTCAGTCTGTCAGTCTGTCAGTCTGTCAGTCTGTCAGTCTGTCAGTCTGTCAGTCTGTCAGTCTGTCAGTCTGTCAGTCTGTCAGTCTGTCAGTCTGTCAGTCTGTCAGTCTGTCAGTCTGTCAGTCTGTCAGTCTGTCAGTCTGTCAGTCTGTCAGTCTGTCAGTCTGTCAGTCTGTCAGTCTGTCAGTCTGTCAGTCTGTCAGTCTGTCAGTCTGTCAGTCTGTCAGTCTGTCAGTCTGTCAGTCTGTCAGTCTGTCAGTCTGTCAGTCTGTCAGTCTGTCAGTCTGTCAGTCTGTCAGTCTGTCAGTCTGTCAGTCTGTCAGTCTGTCAGTCTGTCAGTCTGTCAGTCTGTCAGTCTGTCAGTCTGTCAGTCTGTCAGTCTGTCAGTCTGTCAGTCTGTCAGTCTGTCAGTCTGTCAGTCTGTCAGTCTGTCAGTCTGTCAGTCTGTCAGTCTGTCAGTCTGTCAGTCTGTCAGTCTGTCAGTCTGTCAGTCTGTCAGTCTGTCAGTCTGTCAGTCTGTCAGTCTGTCAGTCTGTCAGTCTGTCAGTCTGTCAGTCTGTCAGTCTGTCAGTCTGTCAGTCTGTCAGTCTGTCAGTCTGTCAGTCTGTCAGTCTGTCAGTCTGTCAGTCTGTCAGTCTGTCAGTCTGTCAGTCTGTCAGTCTGTCAGTCTGTCAGTCTGTCAGTCTGTCAGTCTGTCAGTCTGTCAGTCTGTCAGTCTGTCAGTCTGTCAGTCTGTCAGTCTGTCAGTCTGTCAGTCTGTCAGTCTGTCAGTCTGTCAGTCTGTCAGTCTGTCAGTCTGTCAGTCTGTCAGTCTGTCAGTCTGTCAGTCTGTCAGTCTGTCAGTCTGTCAGTCTGTCAGTCTGTCAGTCTGTCAGTCTGTCAGTCTGTCAGTCTGTCAGTCTGTCAGTCTGTCAGTCTGTCAGTCTGTCAGTCTGTCAGTCTGTCAGTCTGTCAGTCTGTCAGTCTGTCAGTCTGTCAGTCTGTCAGTCTGTCAGTCTGTCAGTCTGTCAGTCTGTCAGTCTGTCAGTCTGTCAGTCTGTCAGTCTGTCAGTCTGTCAGTCTGTCAGTCTGTCAGTCTGTCAGTCTGTCAGTCTGTCAGTCTGTCAGTCTGTCAGTCTGTCAGTCTGTCAGTCTGTCAGTCTGTCAGTCTGTCAGTCTGTCAGTCTGTCAGTCTGTCAGTCTGTCAGTCTGTCAGTCTGTCAGTCTGTCAGTCTGTCAGTCTGTCAGTCTGTCAGTCTGTCAGTCTGTCAGTCTGTCAGTCTGTCAGTCTGTCAGTCTGTCAGTCTGTCAGTCTGTCAGTCTGTCAGTCTGTCAGTCTGTCAGTCTGTCAGTCTGTCAGTCTGTCAGTCTGTCAGTCTGTCAGTCTGTCAGTCTGTCAGTCTGTCAGTCTGTCAGTCTGTCAGTCTGTCAGTCTGTCAGTCTGTCAGTCTGTCAGTCTGTCAGTCTGTCAGTCTGTCAGTCTGTCAGTCTGTCAGTCTGTCAGTCTGTCAGTCTGTCAGTCTGTCAGTCTGTCAGTCTGTCAGTCTGTCAGTCTGTCAGTCTGTCAGTCTGTCAGTCTGTCAGTCTGTCAGTCTGTCAGTCTGTCAGTCTGTCAGTCTGTCAGTCTGTCAGTCTGTCAGTCTGTCAGTCTGTCAGTCTGTCAGTCTGTCAGTCTGTCAGTCTGTCAGTCTGTCAGTCTGTCAGTCTGTCAGTCTGTCAGTCTGTCAGTCTGTCAGTCTGTCAGTCTGTCAGTCTGTCAGTCTGTCAGTCTGTCAGTCTGTCAGTCTGTCAGTCTGTCAGTCTGTCAGTCTGTCAGTCTGTCAGTCTGTCAGTCTGTCAGTCTGTCAGTCTGTCAGTCTGTCAGTCTGTCAGTCTGTCAGTCTGTCACAGTGGCGGATCTAGGGTTGCTGGCGCCCGGGGCAAAGCGAAAAATTCCGCCCCCTCCCTATTTGCTGTACGAATAACATTAGGAGTATTTAAAGTGTAAATAGGTTATTAATTATTAAAAGCTTATATGTTTAAAGAATTGTATTTCATATCGATTCTTTTGTCAGTTACAACAGAAAAAACATTATTATTTGTGTTTTTGCAAGACAAAAAAATATTACTTTTAGAATATAACTTTTCTGGCCTTGATTGCCGCAAATTCAGCAATAATATCATTGTAGTCGAGTGATGCTGCTACTTCATTTTCGATAGGAAAATATGAATTCTCGAAACATATATTGCTAGTCGGACTCGATTTAGCGCCTCTTAGACTTGGCGCCCGGGGCGCTTGCCCCTTTCGCCCCCCCCTAGATCCGCCACTGGTCTGTCAGTCTGTCAGTCTGTCAGTCTGTCAGTCTGTCAGTCTGTCAGTCTGTCAGTCTGTCAGTCTGTCAGTCTGTCAGTCTGTCAGTCTGTCAGTCTGTCAGTCTGTCAGTCTGTCAGTCTGTCAGTCTGTCAGTCTGTCAGTCTGTCAGTCTGTCAGTCTGTCAGTCTGTCAGTCTGTCAGTCTGTCAGTCTGTCAGTCTGTCAGTCTGTCAGTCTGTCAGTCTGTCAGTCTGTCAGTCTGTCAGTCTGTCAGTCTGTCAGTCTGTCAGTCTGTCAGTCTGTCAGTCTGTCAGTCTGTCAGTCTGTCAGTCTGTCAGTCTGTCAGTCTGTCAGTCTGTCAGTCTGTCAGTCTGTCAGTCTGTCAGTCTGTCAGTCTGTCAGTCTGTCAGTCTGTCAGTCTGTCAGTCTGTCAGTCTGTCAGTCTGTCAGTCTGTCAGTCTGTCAGTCTGTCAGTCTGTCAGTCTGTCAGTCTGTCAGTCTGTCAGTCTGTCAGTCTGTCAGTCTGTCAGTCTGTCAGTCTGTCAGTCTGTCAGTCTGTCAGTCTGTCAGTCTGTCAGTCTGTCAGTCTGTCAGTCTGTCAGTCTGTCAGTCTGTCAGTCTGTCAGTCTGTCAGTCTGTCAGTCTGTCAGTCTGTCAGTCTGTCAGTCTGTCAGTCTGTCAGTCTGTCAGTCTGTCAGTCTGTCAGTCTGTCAGTCTGTCAGTCTGTCAGTCTGTCAGTCTGTCAGTCTGTCAGTCTGTCAGTCTGTCAGTCTGTCAGTCTGTCAGTCTGTCAGTCTGTCAGTCTGTCAGTCTGTCAGTCTGTCAGTCTGTCAGTCTGTCAGTCTGTCAGTCTGTCAGTCTGTCAGTCTGTCAGTCTGTCAGTCTGTCAGTCTGTCAGTCTGTCAGTCTGTCAGTCTGTCAGTCTGTCAGTCTGTCAGTCTGTCAGTCTGTCAGTCTGTCAGTCTGTCAGTCTGTCAGTCTGTCAGTCTGTCAGTCTGTCAGTCTGTCAGTCTGTCAGTCTGTCAGTCTGTCAGTCTGTCAGTCTGTCAGTCTGTCAGTCTGTCAGTCTGTCAGTCTGTCAGTCTGTCAGTCTGTCAGTCTGTCAGTCTGTCAGTCTGTCAGTCTGTCAGTCTGTCAGTCTGTCAGTCTGTCAGTCTGTCAGTCTGTCAGTCTGTCAGTCTGTCAGTCTGTCAGTCTGTCAGTCTGTCAGTCTGTCAGTCTGTCAGTCTGTCAGTCTGTCAGTCTGTCAGTCTGTCAGTCTGTCAGTCTGTCAGTCTGTCAGTCTGTCAGTCTGTCAGTCTGTCAGTCTGTCAGTCTGTCAGTCTGTCAGTCTGTCAGTCTGTCAGTCTGTCAGTCTGTCAGTCTGTCAGTCTGTCAGTCTGTCAGTCTGTCAGTCTGTCAGTCTCCATGTCTGTCAGTCTGTCAGTCTGTCAGTCTGTCAGTCTGTCAGTCTGTCAGTCTGTCAGTCTGTCAGTCTGTCAGTCTGTCAGTCTGTCAGTCTGTCAGTCTGTCAGTCTGTCAGTCTGTCACAGTGGCGGATCTAGGGTTGCTGGCGCCCGGGGCAAAGCGAAAAATTCCGCCCCCTCCCTATTTGCTGTACGAATAACATTAGGAGTATTTAAAGTGTAAATAGGTTATTAATTATTAAAAGCTTATATGTTTAAAGAATTGTATTTCATATCGATTCTTTTGTCAGTTACAACAGAAAAAACATTATTATTTGTGTTTTTGCAAGACAAAAAAATATTACTTTTAGAATATAACTTTTCTGGCCTTGATTGCCGCAAATTCAGCAATAATATCATTGTAGTCGAGTGATGCTGCTACTTCATTTTCGATAGGAAAATATGAATTCTCGAAACATATATTGCTAGTCGGACTCGATTTAGCGCCTCTTAGACTTGGCGCCCGGGGCGCTTGCCCCTTTCGCCCCCCCCTAGATCCGCCACTGGTCTGTCGTCAGTCTGTCAGTCTGTCAGTCTGTCAGTCTGTCAGTCTGTCAGTCTGTCAGTCTGTCAGTCTGTCAGTCTGTCAGTCTGTCAGTCTGTCAGTCTGTCAGTCTGTCAGTCTGTCAGTCTGTCAGTCTGTCAGTCTGTCAGTCTGTCAGTCTGTCAGTCTGTCAGTCTGTCAGTCTGTCAGTCTGTCAGTCTGTCAGTCTGTCAGTCTGTCAGTCTGTCAGTCTGTCAGTCTGTCAGTCTGTCAGTCTGTCAGTCTGTCAGTCTGTCAGTCTGTCAGTCTGTCAGTCTGTCAGTCTGTCAGTCTGTCAGTCTGTCAGTCTGTCAGTCTGTCAGTCTGTCAGTCTGTCAGTCTGTCAGTCTGTCAGTCTGTCAGTCTGTCAGTCTGTCAGTCTGTCAGTCTGTCAGTCTGTCAGTCTGTCAGTCTGTCAGTCTGTCAGTCTGTCAGTCTGTCAGTCTGTCAGTCTGTCAGTCTGTCAGTCTGTCAGTCTGTCAGTCTGTCAGTCTGTCAGTCTGTCAGTCTGTCAGTCTGTCAGTCTGTCAGTCTGTCAGTCTGTCAGTCTGTCAGTCTGTCAGTCTGTCAGTCTGTCAGTCTGTCAGTCTGTCAGTCTGTCAGTCTGTCAGTCTGTCAGTCTGTCAGTCTGTCAGTCTGTCAGTCTGTCAGTCTGTCAGTCTGTCAGTCTGTCAGTCTGTCAGTCTGTCAGTCTGTCAGTCTGTCAGTCTGTCAGTCTGTCAGTCTGTCAGTCTGTCAGTCTGTCAGTCTGTCAGTCTGTCAGTCTGTCAGTCTGTCAGTCTGTCAGTCTGTCAGTCTGTCAGTCTGTCAGTCTGTCAGTCTGTCAGTCTGTCAGTCTGTCAGTCTGTCAGTCTGTCAGTCTGTCAGTCTGTCAGTCTGTCAGTCTGTCAGTCTGTCAGTCTGTCAGTCTGTCAGTCTGTCAGTCTGTCAGTCTGTCAGTCTGTCAGTCTGTCAGTCTGTCAGTCTGTCAGTCTGTCAGTCTGTCAGTCTGTCAGTCTGTCAGTCTGTCAGTCTGTCAGTCTGTCAGTCTGTCAGTCTGTCAGTCTGTCAGTCTGTCAGTCTGTCAGTCTGTCAGTCTGTCAGTCTGTCAGTCTGTCAGTCTGTCAGTCTGTCAGTCTGTCAGTCTGTCAGTCTGTCAGTCTGTCAGTCTGTCAGTCTGTCAGTCTGTCAGTCTGTCAGTCTGTCAGTCTGTCAGTCTGTCAGTCTGTCAGTCTGTCAGTCTGTCAGTCTGTCAGTCTGTCAGTCTGTCAGTCTGTCAGTCTGTCAGTCTGTCAGTCTGTCAGTCTGTCAGTCTGTCAGTCTGTCAGTCTGTCAGTCTGTCAGTCTGTCAGTCTGTCAGTCTGTCAGTCTGTCAGTCTGTCAGTCTGTCAGTCTGTCAGTCTGTCAGTCTGTCAGTCTGTCAGTCTGTCAGTCTGTCAGTCTGTCAGTCTGTCAGTCTGTCAGTCTGTCAGTCTGTCAGTCTGTCAGTCTGTCAGTCTGTCAGTCTGTCAGTCTGTCAGTCTGTCAGTCTGTCAGTCTGTCAGTCTGTCAGTCTGTCAGTCTGTCAGTCTGTCAGTCTGTCAGTCTGTCAGTCTGTCAGTCTGTCAGTCTGTCAGTCTGTCAGTCTGTCAGTCTGTCAGTCTGTCAGTCTGTCAGTCTGTCAGTCTGTCAGTCTGTCAGTCTGTCAGTCTGTCAGTCTGTCAGTCTGTCAGTCTGTCAGTCTGTCAGTCTGTCAGTCTGTCAGTCTGTCAGTCTGTCAGTCTGTCAGTCTGTCAGTCTGTCAGTCTGTCAGTCTGTCAGTCTGTCAGTCTGTCAGTCTGTCAGTCTGTCAGTCTGTCAGTCTGTCAGTCTGTCAGTCTGTCAGTCTGTCAGTCTGTCAGTCTGTCAGTCTGTCAGTCTGTCAGTCTGTCAGTCTGTCAGTCTGTCAGTCTGTCAGTCTGTCAGTCTGTCAGTCTGTCAGTCTGTCAGTCTGTCAGTCTGTCAGTCTGTCAGTCTGTCAGTCTGTCAGTCTGTCAGTCTGTCAGTCTGTCAGTCTGTCAGTCTGTCAGTCTGTCAGTCTGTCAGTCTGTCAGTCTGTCAGTCTGTCAGTCTGTCAGTCTGTCAGTCTGTCAGTCTGTCAGTCTGTCAGTCTGTCAGTCTGTCAGTCTGTCAGTCTGTCAGTCTGTCAGTCTGTCAGTCTGTCAGTCTGTCAGTCTGTCAGTCTGTCAGTCTGTCAGTCTGTCAGTCTGTCAGTCTGTCAGTCTGTCAGTCTGTCAGTCTGTCAGTCTGTCAGTCTGTCAGTCTGTCAGTCTGTCAGTCTGTCAGTCTGTCAGTCTGTCAGTCTGTCAGTCTGTCAGTCTGTCAGTCTGTCAGTCTGTCAGTCTGTCAGTCTGTCAGTCTGTCAGTCTGTCAGTCTGTCAGTCTGTCAGTCTGTCAGTCTGTCAGTCTGTCAGTCTGTCAGTCTGTCAGTCTGTCAGTCTGTCAGTCTGTCAGTCTGTCAGTCTGTCAGTCTGTCAGTCTGTCAGTCTGTCAGTCTGTCAGTCTGTCAGTCTGTCTGTCTGTCAGTCTGTCAGTCTGTCAGTCTGTCAGTCTGTCAGTCTGTCAGTCTGTCAGTCTGTCAGTCTGTCAGTCTGTCAGTCTGTCAGTCTGTCAGTCTGTCAGTCTGTCAGTCTGTCAGTCTGTCAGTCTGTCAGTCTGTCAGTCTGTCAGTCTGTCAGTCTGTCAGTCTGTCAGTCTGTCAGTCTGTCAGTCTGTCAGTCTGTCAGTCTGTCAGTCTGTCAGTCTGTCAGTCTGTCAGTCTGTCAGTCTGTCAGTCTGTCAGTCTGTCAGTCTGTCAGTCTGTCAGTCTGTCAGTCTGTCAGTCTGTCAGTCTGTCAGTCTGTCAGTCTGTCAGTCTGTCAGTCTGTCAGTCTGTCAGTCTGTCAGTCTGTCAGTCTGTCAGTCTGTCAGTCTGTCAGTCTGTCAGTCTGTCAGTCTGTCAGTCTGTCAGTCTGTCAGTCTGTCAGTCTGTCAGTCTGTCAGTCTGTCAGTCTGTCAGTCTGTCAGTCTGTCAGTCTGTCAGTCTGTCAGTCTGTCAGTCTGTCAGTCTGTCAGTCTGTCAGTCTGTCAGTCTGTCAGTCTGTCAGTCTGTCAGTCTGTCAGTCTGTCAGTCTGTCAGTCTGTCAGTCTGTCAGTCTGTCAGTCTGTCAGTCTGTCAGTCTGTCAGTCTGTCAGTCTGTCAGTCTGTCAGTCTGTCAGTCTGTCAGTCTGTCAGTCTGTCAGTCTGTCAGTCTGTCAGTCTGTCAGTCTGTCAGTCTGTCAGTCTGTCAGTCTGTCAGTCTGTCAGTCTGTCAGTCTGTCAGTCTGTCAGTCTGTCAGTCTGTCAGTCTGTCAGTCTGTCAGTCTGTCAGTCTGTCAGTCTGTCAGTCTGTCAGTCTGTCAGTCTGTCAGTCTGTCAGTCTGTCAGTCTGTCAGTCTGTCAGTCTGTCAGTCTGTCAGTCTGTCAGTCTGTCAGTCTGTCAGTCTGTCAGTCTGTCAGTCTGTCAGTCTGTCAGTCTGTCAGTCTGTCAGTCTGTCAGTCTGTCAGTCTGTCAGTCTGTCAGTCTGTCAGTCTGTCAGTCTGTCAGTCTGTCAGTCTGTCAGTCTGTCAGTCTGTCAGTCTGTCAGTCTGTCAGTCTGTCAGTCTGTCAGTCTGTCAGTCTGTCAGTCTGTCAGTCTGTCAGTCTGTCAGTCTGTCAGTCTGTCAGTCTGTCAGTCTGTCAGTCTGTCAGTCTGTCAGTCTGTCAGTCTGTCAGTCTGTCAGTCTGTCAGTCTGTCAGTCTGTCAGTCTGTCAGTCTGTCAGTCTGTCAGTCTGTCAGTCTGTCAGTCTGTCAGTCTGTCAGTCTGTCAGTCTGTCAGTCTGTCAGTCTGTCAGTCTGTCAGTCTGTCAGTCTGTCAGTCTGTCAGTCTGTCAGTCTGTCAGTCTGTCAGTCTGTCAGTCTGTCAGTCTGTCAGTCTGTCAGTCTGTCAGTCTGTCAGTCTGTCAGTCTGTCAGTCTGTCAGTCTGTCAGTCTGTCAGTCTGTCAGTCTGTCAGTCTGTCAGTCTGTCAGTCTGTCAGTCTGTCAGTCTGTCAGTCTGTCAGTCTGTCAGTCTGTCAGTCTGTCAGTCTGTCAGTCTGTCAGTCTGTCAGTCTGTCAGTCTGTCAGTCTGTCAGTCTGTCAGTCTGTCAGTCTGTCAGTCTGTCAGTCTGTCAGTCTGTCAGTCTGTCAGTCTGTCAGTCTGTCAGTCTGTCAGTCTGTCAGTCTGTCAGTCTGTCAGTCTGTCAGTCTGTCAGTCTGTCAGTCTGTCAGTCTGTCAGTCTGTCAGTCTGTCAGTCTGTCAGTCTGTCAGTCTGTCAGTCTGTCAGTCTGTCAGTCTGTCAGTCTGTCAGTCTGTCAGTCTGTCAGTCTGTCAGTCTGTCAGTCTGTCAGTCTGTCAGTCTGTCAGTCTGTCAGTCTGTCAGTCTGTCAGTCTGTCAGTCTGTCAGTCTGTCAGTCTGTCAGTCTGTCAGTCTGTCAGTCTGTCAGTCTGTCAGTCTGTCAGTCTGTCAGTCTGTCAGTCTGTCAGTCTGTCAGTCTGTCAGTCTGTCAGTCTGTCAGTCTGTCAGTCTGTCAGTCTGTCAGTCTGTCAGTCTGTCAGTCTGTCAGTCTGTCAGTCTGTCAGTCTGTCAGTCTGTCAGTCTGTCAGTCTGTCAGTCTGTCAGTCTGTCAGTCTGTCAGTCTGTCAGTCTGTCAGTCTGTCAGTCTGTCAGTCTGTCAGTCTGTCAGTCTGTCAGTCTGTCAGTCTGTCAGTCTGTCAGTCTGTCAGTCTGTCAGTCTGTCAGTCTGTCAGTCTGTCAGTCTGTCAGTCTGTCAGTCTGTCAGTCTGTCAGTCTGTCAGTCTGTCAGTCTGTCAGTCTGTCAGTCTGTCAGTCTGTCAGTCTGTCAGTCTGTCAGTCTGTCAGTCTGTCAGTCTGTCAGTCTGTCAGTCTGTCAGTCTGTCAGTCTGTCAGTCTGTCAGTCTGTCAGTCTGTCAGTCTGTCAGTCTGTCAGTCTGTCAGTCTGTCAGTCTGTCAGTCTGTCAGTCTGTCAGTCTGTCAGTCTGTCAGTCTGTCAGTCTGTCAGTCTGTCAGTCTGTCAGTCTGTCAGTCTGTCAGTCTGTCAGTCTGTCAGTCTGTCAGTCTGTCAGTCTGTCAGTCTGTCAGTCTGTCAGTCTGTCAGTCTGTCAGTCTGTCTCTGTCAGTCTGTCAGTCTGTCAGTCTGTCAGTCTGTCAGTCTGTCAGTCTGTCAGTCTGTCAGTCTGTCAGTCTGTCAGTCTGTCAGTCTGTCAGTCTGTCAGTCTGTCAGTCTGTCAGTCTGTCAGTCTGTCAGTCTGTCAGTCTGTCAGTCTGTCAGTCTGTCAGTCTGTCAGTCTGTCAGTCTGTCAGTCTGTCAGTCTGTCAGTCTGTCAGTCTGTCAGTCTGTCAGTCTGTCAGTCTGTCAGTCTGTCAGTCTGTCAGTCTGTCAGTCTGTCAGTCTGTCAGTCTGTCAGTCTGTCAGTCTGTCAGTCTGTCAGTCTGTCAGTCTGTCAGTCTGTCAGTCTGTCAGTCTGTCAGTCTGTCAGTCTGTCAGTCTGTCAGTCTGTCAGTCTGTCAGTCTGTCAGTCTGTCAGTCTGTCAGTCTGTCAGTCTGTCAGTCTGTCAGTCTGTCAGTCTGTCAGTCTGTCAGTCTGTCAGTCTGTCAGTCTGTCAGTCTGTCAGTCTGTCAGTCTGTCAGTCTGTCAGTCTGTCAGTCTGTCAGTCTGTCAGTCTGTCAGTCTGTCAGTCTGTCAGTCTGTCAGTCTGTCAGTCTGTCAGTCTGTCAGTCTGTCAGTCTGTCAGTCTGTCAGTCTGTCAGTCTGTCAGTCTGTCAGTCTGTCAGTCTGTCAGTCTGTCAGTCTGTCAGTCTGTCAGTCTGTCAGTCTGTCAGTCTGTCAGTCTGTCAGTCTGTCAGTCTGTCAGTCTGTCAGTCTGTCAGTCTGTCAGTCTGTCAGTCTGTCAGTCTGTCAGTCTGTCAGTCTGTCAGTCTGTCAGTCTGTCAGTCTGTCAGTCTGTCAGTCTGTCAGTCTGTCAGTCTGTCAGTCTGTCAGTCTGTCAGTCTGTCAGTCTGTCAGTCTGTCAGTCTGTCAGTCTGTCAGTCTGTCAGTCTGTCAGTCTGTCAGTCTGTCAGTCTGTCAGTCTGTCAGTCTGTCAGTCTGTCAGTCTGTCAGTCTGTCAGTCTGTCAGTCTGTCAGTCTGTCAGTCTGTCAGTCTGTCAGTCTGTCAGTCTGTCAGTCTGTCAGTCTGTCAGTCTGTCAGTCTGTCAGTCTGTCAGTCTGTCAGTCTGTCAGTCTGTCAGTCTGTCAGTCTGTCAGTCTGTCAGTCTGTCAGTCTGTCAGTCTGTCAGTCTGTCAGTCTGTCAGTCTGTCAGTCTGTCAGTCTGTCAGTCTGTCAGTCTGTCAGTCTGTCAGTCTGTCAGTCTGTCAGTCTGTCAGTCTGTCAGTCTGTCAGTCTGTCAGTCTGTCAGTCTGTCAGTCTGTCAGTCTGTCAGTCTGTCAGTCTGTCAGTCTGTCAGTCTGTCAGTCTGTCAGTCTGTCAGTCTGTCAGTCTGTCAGTCTGTCAGTCTGTCAGTCTGTCAGTCTGTCAGTCTGTCAGTCTGTCAGTCTGTCAGTCTGTCAGTCTGTCAGTCTGTCAGTCTGTCAGTCTGTCAGTCTGTCAGTCTGTCAGTCTGTCAGTCTGTCAGTCTGTCAGTCTGTCAGTCTGTCAGTCTGTCAGTCTGTCAGTCTGTCAGTCTGTCAGTCTGTCAGTCTGTCAGTCTGTCAGTCTGTCAGTCTGTCAGTCTGTCAGTCTGTCAGTCTGTCAGTCTGTCAGTCTGTCAGTCTGTCAGTCTGTCAGTCTGTCAGTCTGTCAGTCTGTCAGTCTGTCAGTCTGTCAGTCTGTCAGTCTGTCAGTCTGTCAGTCTGTCAGTCTGTCAGTCTGTCAGTCTGTCAGTCTGTCAGTCTGTCAGTCTGTCAGTCTGTCAGTCTGTCAGTCTGTCAGTCTGTCAGTCTGTCAGTCTGTCAGTCTGTCAGTCTGTCAGTCTGTCAGTCTGTCAGTCTGTCAGTCTGTCAGTCTGTCAGTCTGTCAGTCTGTCAGTCTGTCAGTCTGTCAGTCTGTCAGTCTGTCAGTCTGTCAGTCTGTCAGTCTGTCAGTCTGTCAGTCTGTCAGTCTGTCAGTCTGTCAGTCTGTCAGTCTGTCAGTCTGTCAGTCTGTCAGTCTGTCAGTCTGTCAGTCTGTCAGTCTGTCAGTCTGTCAGTCTGTCAGTCTGTCAGTCTGTCAGTCTGTCAGTCTGTCAGTCTGTCAGTCTGTCAGTCTGTCAGTCTGTCAGTCTGTCAGTCTGTCAGTCTGTCAGTCTGTCAGTCTGTCAGTCTGTCAGTCTGTCAGTCTGTCAGTCTGTCAGTCTGTCAGTCTGTCAGTCTGTCAGTCTGTCAGTCTGTCAGTCTGTCAGTCTGTCAGTCTGTCAGTCTGTCAGTCTGTCAGTCTGTCAGTCTGTCAGTCTGTCAGTCTGTCAGTCTGTCAGTCTGTCAGTCTGTCAGTCTGTCAGTCTGTCAGTCTGTCAGTCTGTCAGTCTGTCAGTCTGTCAGTCTGTCAGTCTGTCAGTCTGTCAGTCTGTCAGTCTGTCAGTCTGTCAGTCTGTCAGTCTGTCAGTCTGTCAGTCTGTCAGTCTGTCAGTCTGTCAGTCTGTCAGTCTGTCAGTCTGTCAGTCTGTCAGTCTGTCAGTCTGTCAGTCTGTCAGTCTGTCAGTCTGTCAGTCTGTCAGTCTGTCAGTCTGTCAGTCTGTCAGTCTGTCAGTCTGTCAGTCTGTCAGTCTGTCAGTCTGTCAGTCTGTCAGTCTGTCAGTCTGTCAGTCTGTCAGTCTGTCAGTCTGTCAGTCTGTCAGTCTGTCAGTCTGTCAGTCTGTCAGTCTGTCAGTCTGTCAGTCTGTCAGTCTGTCAGTCTGTCAGTCTGTCAGTCTGTCAGTCTGTCAGTCTGTCAGTCTGTCAGTCTGTCAGTCTGTCAGTCTGTCAGTCTGTCAGTCTGTCAGTCTGTCAGTCTGTCAGTCTGTCAGTCTGTCAGTCTGTCAGTCTGTCAGTCTGTCAGTCTGTCAGTCTGTCAGTCTGTCAGTCTGTCAGTCTGTCAGTCTGTCAGTCTGTCAGTCTGTCAGTCTGTCAGTCTGTCAGTCTGTCAGTCTGTCAGTCTGTCAGTCTGTCAGTCTGTCAGTCTGTCAGTCTGTCAGTCTGTCAGTCTGTCAGTCTGTCAGTCTGTCAGTCTGTCAGTCTGTCAGTCTGTCAGTCTGTCAGTCTGTCAGTCTGTCAGTCTGTCAGTCTGTCAGTCTGTCAGTCTGTCAGTCTGTCAGTCTGTCAGTCTGTCAGTCTGTCAGTCTGTCAGTCTGTCAGTCTGTCAGTCTGTCAGTCTGTCAGTCTGTCAGTCTGTCAGTCTGTCAGTCTGTCAGTCTGTCAGTCTGTCAGTCTGTCAGTCTGTCAGTCTGTCAGTCTGTCAGTCTGTCAGTCTGTCAGTCTGTCAGTCTGTCAGTCTGTCAGTCTGTCAGTCTGTCAGTCTGTCAGTCTGTCAGTCTGTCAGTCTGTCAGTCTGTCAGTCTGTCAGTCTGTCAGTCTGTCAGTCTGTCAGTCTGTCAGTCTGTCAGTCTGTCAGTCTGTCAGTCTGTCAGTCTGTCAGTCTGTCAGTCTGTCAGTCTGTCAGTCTGTCAGTCTGTCAGTCTGTCAGTCTGTCAGTCTGTCAGTCTGTCAGTCTGTCAGTCTGTCAGTCTGTCAGTCTGTCAGTCTGTCAGTCTGTCAGTCTGTCAGTCTGTCAGTCTGTCAGTCTGTCAGTCTGTCAGTCTGTCAGTCTGTCAGTCTGTCAGTCTGTCAGTCTGTCAGTCTGTCAGTCTGTCAGTCTGTCAGTCTGTCAGTCTGTCAGTCTGTCAGTCTGTCAGTCTGTCAGTCTGTCAGTCTGTCAGTCTGTCAGTCTGTCAGTCTGTCAGTCTGTCAGTCTGTCAGTCTGTCAGTCTGTCAGTCTGTCAGTCTGTCAGTCTGTCAGTCTGTCAGTCTGTCAGTCTGTCAGTCTGTCAGTCTGTCAGTCTGTCAGTCTGTCAGTCTGTCAGTCTGTCAGTCTGTCAGTCTGTCAGTCTGTCAGTCTGTCAGTCTGTCAGTCTGTCAGTCTGTCAGTCTGTCAGTCTGTCAGTCTGTCAGTCTGTCAGTCTGTCAGTCTGTCAGTCTGTCAGTCTGTCAGTCTGTCAGTCTGTCAGTCTGTCAGTCTGTCAGTCTGTCAGTCTGTCAGTCTGTCAGTCTGTCAGTCTGTCAGTCTGTCAGTCTGTCAGTCTGTCAGTCTGTCAGTCTGTCAGTCTGTCAGTCTGTCAGTCTGTCAGTCTGTCAGTCTGTCAGTCTGTCAGTCTGTCAGTCTGTCAGTCTGTCAGTCTGTCAGTCTGTCAGTCTGTCAGTCTGTCAGTCTGTCAGTCTGTCAGTCTGTCAGTCTGTCAGTCTGTCAGTCTGTCAGTCTGTCAGTCTGTCAGTCTGTCAGTCTGTCAGTCTGTCAGTCTGTCAGTCTGTCAGTCTGTCAGTCTGTCAGTCTGTCAGTCTGTCAGTCTGTCAGTCTGTCAGTCTGTCAGTCTGTCAGTCTGTCAGTCTGTCAGTCTGTCAGTCTGTCAGTCTGTCAGTCTGTCAGTCTGTCAGTCTGTCAGTCTGTCAGTCTGTCAGTCTGTCAGTCTGTCAGTCTGTCAGTCTGTCAGTCTGTCAGTCTGTCAGTCTGTCAGTCTGTCAGTCTGTCAGTCTGTCAGTCTGTCAGTCTGTCAGTCTGTCAGTCTGTCAGTCTGTCAGTCTGTCAGTCTGTCAGTCTGTCAGTCTGTCAGTCTGTCAGTCTGTCAGTCTGTCAGTCTGTCAGTCTGTCAGTCTGTCAGTCTGTCAGTCTGTCAGTCTGTCAGTCTGTCAGTCTGTCAGTCTGTCAGTCTGTCAGTCTGTCAGTCTGTCAGTCTGTCAGTCTGTCAGTCTGTCAGTCTGTCAGTCTGTCAGTCTGTCAGTCTGTCAGTCTGTCAGTCTGTCAGTCTGTCAGTCTGTCAGTCTGTCAGTCTGTCAGTCTGTCAGTCTGTCAGTCTGTCAGTCTGTCAGTCTGTCAGTCTGTCAGTCTGTCAGTCTGTCAGTCTGTCAGTCTGTCAGTCTGTCAGTCTGTCAGTCTGTCAGTCTGTCAGTCTGTCAGTCTGTCAGTCTGTCAGTCTGTCAGTCTGTCAGTCTGTCAGTCTGTCAGTCTGTCAGTCTGTCAGTCTGTCAGTCTGTCAGTCTGTCAGTCTGTCAGTCTGTCAGTCTGTCAGTCTGTCAGTCTGTCAGTCTGTCAGTCTGTCAGTCTGTCAGTCTGTCAGTCTGTCAGTCTGTCAGTCTGTCAGTCTGTCAGTCTGTCAGTCTTCAGTCTGTCAGTCTGTCAGTCTGTCAGTCTGTCAGTCTGTCAGTCTGTCAGTCTGTCAGTCTGTCAGTCTGTCAGTCTGTCAGTCTGTCAGTCTGTCAGTCTGTCAGTCTGTCAGTCTGTCAGTCTGTCAGTCTGTCAGTCTGTCAGTCTGTCAGTCTGTCAGTCTGTCAGTCTGTCAGTCTGTCAGTCTGTCAGTCTGTCAGTCTGTCAGTCTGTCAGTCTGTCAGTCTGTCAGTCTGTCAGTCTGTCAGTCTGTCAGTCTGTCAGTCTGTCAGTCTGTCAGTCTGTCAGTCTGTCAGTCTGTCAGTCTGTCAGTCTGTCAGTCTGTCAGTCTGTCAGTCAGTCAGTCTGTCAGTCTGTCAGTCTGTCAGTCTGTCAGTCTGTCAGTCTGTCAGTCTGTCAGTCTGTCAGTCTGTCAGTCTGTCAGTCTGTCAGTCTGTCAGTCTGTCAGTCTGTCAGTCTGTCAGTCTGTCAGTCTGTCAGTCTGTCAGTCTGTCAGTCTGTCAGTCTGTCAGTCTGTCAGTCTGTCAGTCTGTCAGTCTGTCAGTCTGTCAGTCTGTCAGTCTGTCAGTCTGTCAGTCTGTCAGTCTGTCAGTCTGTCAGTCTGTCAGTCTGTCAGTCTGTCAGTCTGTCAGTCTGTCAGTCTGTCAGTCTGTCAGTCTGTCAGTCTGTCAGTCTGTCAGTCTGTCAGTCTGTCAGTCTGTCAGTCTGTCAGTCTGTCAGTCTGTCAGTCTGTCAGTCTGTCAGTCTGTCAGTCTGTCAGTCTGTCAGTCTGTCAGTCTGTCAGTCTGTCAGTCTGTCAGTCTGTCAGTCTGTCAGTCTGTCAGTCTGTCAGTCTGTCAGTCTGTCAGTCTGTCAGTCTGTCAGTCTGTCAGTCTGTCAGTCTGTCAGTCTGTCAGTCTGTCAGTCTGTCAGTCTGTCAGTCTGTCAGTCTGTCAGTCTGTCAGTCTGTCAGTCTGTCAGTCTGTCAGTCTGTCAGTCTGTCAGTCTGTCAGTCTGTCAGTCTGTCAGTCTGTCAGTCTGTCAGTCTGTCAGTCTGTCAGTCTGTCAGTCTGTCAGTCTGTCAGTCTGTCAGTCTGTCAGTCTGTCAGTCTGTCAGTCTGTCAGTCTGTCAGTCTGTCAGTCTGTCAGTCTGTCAGTCTGTCAGTCTGTCAGTCTGTCAGTCTGTCAGTCTGTCAGTCTGTCAGTCTGTCAGTCTGTCAGTCTGTCAGTCTGTCAGTCTGTCAGTCTGTCAGTCTGTCAGTCTGTCAGTCTGTCAGTCTGTCAGTCTGTCAGTCTGTCAGTCTGTCAGTCTGTCAGTCTGTCAGTCTGTCAGTCTGTCAGTCTGTCAGTCTGTCAGTCTGTCAGTCTGTCAGTCTGTCAGTCTGTCAGTCTGTCAGTCTGTCAGTCTGTCAGTCTGTCAGTCTGTCAGTCTGTCAGTCTGTCAGTCTGTCAGTCTGTCAGTCTGTCAGTCTGTCAGTCTGTCAGTCTGTCAGTCTGTCAGTCTGTCAGTCTGTCAGTCTGTCAGTCTGTCAGTCTGTCAGTCTGTCAGTCTGTCAGTCTGTCAGTCTGTCAGTCTGTCAGTCTGTCAGTCTGTCAGTCTGTCAGTCTGTCAGTCTGTCAGTCTGTCAGTCTGTCAGTCTGTCAGTCTGTCAGTCTGTCAGTCTGTCAGTCTGTCAGTCTGTCAGTCTGTCAGTCTGTCAGTCTGTCAGTCTGTCAGTCTGTCAGTCTGTCAGTCTGTCAGTCTGTCAGTCTGTCAGTCTGTCAGTCTGTCAGTCTGTCAGTCTGTCAGTCTGTCAGTCTGTCAGTCTGTCAGTCTGTCAGTCTGTCAGTCTGTCAGTCTGTCAGTCTGTCAGTCTGTCAGTCTGTCAGTCTGTCAGTCTGTCAGTCTGTCAGTCTGTCAGTCTGTCAGTCTGTCAGTCTGTCAGTCTGTCAGTCTGTCAGTCTGTCAGTCTGTCAGTCTGTCAGTCTGTCAGTCTGTCAGTCTGTCAGTCTGTCAGTCTGTCAGTCTGTCAGTCTGTCAGTCTGTCAGTCTGTCAGTCTGTCAGTCTGTCAGTCTGTCAGTCTGTCAGTCTGTCAGTCTGTCAGTCTGTCAGTCTGTCAGTCTGTCAGTCTGTCAGTCTGTCAGTCTGTCAGTCTGTCAGTCTGTCAGTCTGTCAGTCTGTCAGTCTGTCAGTCTGTCAGTCTGTCAGTCTGTCAGTCTGTCAGTCTGTCAGTCTGTCAGTCTGTCAGTCTGTCAGTCTGTCAGTCTGTCAGTCTGTCAGTCTGTCAGTCTGTCAGTCTGTCAGTCTGTCAGTCTGTCAGTCTGTCAGTCTGTCAGTCTGTCAGTCTGTCAGTCTGTCAGTCTGTCAGTCTGTCAGTCTGTCAGTCTGTCAGTCTGTCAGTCTGTCAGTCTGTCAGTCTGTCAGTCTGTCAGTCTGTCAGTCTGTCAGTCTGTCAGTCTGTCAGTCTGTCAGTCTGTCAGTCTGTCAGTCTGTCAGTCTGTCAGTCTGTCAGTCTGTCAGTCTGTCAGTCTGTCAGTCTGTCAGTCTGTCAGTCTGTCAGTCTGTCAGTCTGTCAGTCTGTCAGTCTGTCAGTCTGTCAGTCTGTCAGTCTGTCAGTCTGTCAGTCTGTCAGTCTGTCAGTCTGTCAGTCTGTCAGTCTGTCAGTCTGTCAGTCTGTCAGTCTGTCAGTCTGTCAGTCTGTCAGTCTGTCAGTCTGTCAGTCTGTCAGTCTGTCAGTCTGTCAGTCTGTCAGTCTGTCAGTCTGTCAGTCTGTCAGTCTGTCAGTCTGTCAGTCTGTCAGTCTGTCAGTCTGTCAGTCTGTCAGTCTGTCAGTCTGTCAGTCTGTCAGTCTGTCAGTCTGTCAGTCTGTCAGTCTGTCAGTCTGTCAGTCTGTCAGTCTGTCAGTCTGTCAGTCTGTCAGTCTGTCAGTCTGTCAGTCTGTCAGTCTGTCAGTCTGTCAGTCTGTCAGTCTGTCAGTCTGTCAGTCTGTCAGTCTGTCAGTCTGTCAGTCTGTCAGTCTGTCAGTCTGTCAGTCTGTCAGTCTGTCAGTCTGTCAGTCTGTCAGTCTGTCAGTCTGTCAGTCTGTCAGTCTGTCAGTCTGTCAGTCTGTCAGTCTGTCAGTCTGTCAGTCTGTCAGTCTGTCAGTCTGTCAGTCTGTCAGTCTGTCAGTCTGTCAGTCTGTCAGTCTGTCAGTCTGTCAGTCTGTCAGTCTGTCAGTCTGTCAGTCTGTCAGTCTGTCAGTCTGTCAGTCTGTCAGTCTGTCAGTCTGTCAGTCTGTCAGTCTGTCAGTCTGTCAGTCTGTCAGTCTGTCAGTCTGTCAGTCTGTCAGTCTGTCAGTCTGTCAGTCTGTCAGTCTGTCAGTCTGTCAGTCTGTCAGTCTGTCAGTCTGTCAGTCTGTCAGTCTGTCAGTCTGTCAGTCTGTCAGTCTGTCAGTCTGTCAGTCTGTCAGTCTGTCAGTCTGTCAGTCTGTCAGTCTGTCAGTCTGTCAGTCTGTCAGTCTGTCAGTCTGTCAGTCTGTCAGTCTGTCAGTCTGTCAGTCTGTCAGTCTGTCAGTCTGTCAGTCTGTCAGTCTGTCAGTCTGTCAGTCTGTCAGTCTGTCAGTCTGTCAGTCTGTCAGTCTGTCAGTCTGTCAGTCTGTCAGTCTGTCAGTCTGTCAGTCTGTCAGTCTGTCAGTCTGTCAGTCTGTCAGTCTGTCAGTCTGTCAGTCTGTCAGTCTGTCAGTCTGTCAGTCTGTCAGTCTGTCAGTCTGTCAGTCTGTCAGTCTGTCAGTCTGTCAGTCTGTCAGTCTGTCAGTCTGTCAGTCTGTCAGTCTGTCAGTCTGTCAGTCTGTCAGTCTGTCAGTCTGTCAGTCTGTCAGTCTGTCAGTCTGTCAGTCTGTCAGTCTGTCAGTCTGTCAGTCTGTCAGTCTGTCAGTCTGTCAGTCTGTCAGTCTGTCAGTCTGTCAGTCTGTCAGTCTGTCAGTCTGTCAGTCTGTCAGTCTGTCAGTCTGTCAGTCTGTCAGTCTGTCAGTCTGTCAGTCTGTCAGTCTGTCAGTCTGTCAGTCTGTCAGTCTGTCAGTCTGTCAGTCTGTCAGTCTGTCAGTCTGTCAGTCTGTCAGTCTGTCAGTCTGTCAGTCTGTCAGTCTGTCAGTCTGTCAGTCTGTCAGTCTGTCAGTCTGTCAGTCTGTCAGTCTGTCAGTCTGTCAGTCTGTCAGTCTGTCAGTCTGTCAGTCTGTCAGTCTGTCAGTCTGTCAGTCTGTCAGTCTGTCAGTCTGTCAGTCTGTCAGTCTGTCAGTCTGTCAGTCTGTCAGTCTGTCAGTCTGTCAGTCTGTCAGTCTGTCAGTCTGTCAGTCTGTCAGTCTGTCAGTCTGTCAGTCTGTCAGTCTGTCAGTCTGTCAGTCTGTCAGTCTGTCAGTCTGTCAGTCTGTCAGTCTGTCAGTCTGTCAGTCTGTCAGTCTGTCAGTCTGTCAGTCTGTCAGTCTGTCAGTCTGTCAGTCTGTCAGTCTGTCAGTCTGTCAGTCTGTCAGTCTGTCAGTCTGTCAGTCTGTCAGTCTGTCAGTCTGTCAGTCTGTCAGTCTGTCAGTCTGTCAGTCTGTCAGTCTGTCAGTCTGTCAGTCTGTCAGTCTGTCAGTCTGTCAGTCTGTCAGTCTGTCAGTCTGTCAGTCTGTCAGTCTGTCAGTCTGTCAGTCTGTCAGTCTGTCAGTCTGTCAGTCTGTCAGTCTGTCAGTCTGTCAGTCTGTCAGTCTGTCAGTCTGTCAGTCTGTCAGTCTGTCAGTCTGTCAGTCTGTCAGTCTGTCAGTCTGTCAGTCTGTCAGTCTGTCAGTCTGTCAGTCTGTCAGTCTGTCAGTCTGTCAGTCTGTCAGTCTGTCAGTCTGTCAGTCTGTCAGTCTGTCAGTCTGTCAGTCTGTCAGTCTGTCAGTCTGTCAGTCTGTCAGTCTGTCAGTCTGTCAGTCTGTCAGTCTGTCAGTCTGTCAGTCTGTCAGTCTGTCAGTCTGTCAGTCTGTCAGTCTGTCAGTCTGTCAGTCTGTCAGTCTGTCAGTCTGTCAGTCTGTCAGTCTGTCAGTCTGTCAGTCTGTCAGTCTGTCAGTCTGTCAGTCTGTCAGTCTGTCAGTCTGTCAGTCTGTCAGTCTGTCAGTCTGTCAGTCTGTCAGTCTGTCAGTCTGTCAGTCTGTCAGTCTGTCAGTCTGTCAGTCTGTCAGTCTGTCAGTCTGTCAGTCTGTCAGTCTGTCAGTCTGTCAGTCTGTCAGTCTGTCAGTCTGTCAGTCTGTCAGTCTGTCAGTCTGTCAGTCTGTCAGTCTGTCAGTCTGTCAGTCTGTCAGTCTGTCAGTCTGTCAGTCTGTCAGTCTGTCAGTCTGTCAGTCTGTCAGTCTGTCAGTCTGTCAGTCTGTCAGTCTGTCAGTCTGTCAGTCTGTCAGTCTGTCAGTCTGTCAGTCTGTCAGTCTGTCAGTCTGTCAGTCTGTCAGTCTGTCAGTCTGTCAGTCTGTCAGTCTGTCAGTCTGTCAGTCTGTCAGTCTGTCAGTCTGTCAGTCTGTCAGTCTGTCAGTCTGTCAGTCTGTCAGTCTGTCAGTCTGTCAGTCTGTCAGTCTGTCAGTCTGTCAGTCTGTCAGTCTGTCAGTCTGTCAGTCTGTCAGTCTGTCAGTCTGTCAGTCTGTCAGTCTGTCAGTCTGTCAGTCTGTCAGTCTGTCAGTCTGTCAGTCTGTCAGTCTGTCAGTCTGTCAGTCTGTCAGTCTGTCAGTCTGTCAGTCTGTCAGTCTGTCAGTCTGTCAGTCTGTCAGTCTGTCAGTCTGTCAGTCTGTCAGTCTGTCAGTCTGTCAGTCTGTCAGTCTGTCAGTCTGTCAGTCTGTCAGTCTGTCAGTCTGTCAGTCTGTCAGTCTGTCAGTCTGTCAGTCTGTCAGTCTGTCAGTCTGTCAGTCTGTCAGTCTGTCAGTCTGTCAGTCTGTCAGTCTGTCAGTCTGTCAGTCTGTCAGTCTGTCAGTCTGTCAGTCTGTCAGTCTGTCAGTCTGTCAGTCTGTCAGTCTGTCAGTCTGTCAGTCTGTCAGTCTGTCAGTCTGTCAGTCTGTCAGTCTGTCAGTCTGTCAGTCTGTCAGTCTGTCAGTCTGTCAGTCTGTCAGTCTGTCAGTCTGTCAGTCTGTCAGTCTGTCAGTCTGTCAGTCTGTCAGTCTGTCAGTCTGTCAGTCTGTCAGTCTGTCAGTCTGTCAGTCTGTCAGTCTGTCAGTCTGTCAGTCTGTCAGTCTGTCAGTCTGTCAGTCTGTCAGTCTGTCAGTCTGTCAGTCTGTCAGTCTGTCAGTCTGTCAGTCTGTCAGTCTGTCAGTCTGTCAGTCTGTCAGTCTGTCAGTCTGTCAGTCTGTCAGTCTGTCAGTCTGTCAGTCTGTCAGTCTGTCAGTCTGTCAGTCTGTCAGTCTGTCAGTCTGTCAGTCTGTCAGTCTGTCAGTCTGTCAGTCTGTCAGTCTGTCAGTCTGTCAGTCTGTCAGTCTGTCAGTCTGTCAGTCTGTCAGTCTGTCAGTCTGTCAGTCTGTCAGTCTGTCAGTCTGTCAGTCTGTCAGTCTGTCAGTCTGTCAGTCTGTCAGTCTGTCAGTCTGTCAGTCTGTCAGTCTGTCAGTCTGTCAGTCTGTCAGTCTGTCAGTCTGTCAGTCTGTCAGTCTGTCAGTCTGTCAGTCTGTCAGTCTGTCAGTCTGTCAGTCTGTCAGTCTGTCAGTCTGTCAGTCTGTCAGTCTGTCAGTCTGTCAGTCTGTCAGTCTGTCAGTCTGTCAGTCTGTCAGTCTGTCAGTCTGTCAGTCTGTCAGTCTGTCAGTCTGTCAGTCTGTCAGTCTGTCAGTCTGTCAGTCTGTCAGTCTGTCAGTCTGTCAGTCTGTCAGTCTGTCAGTCTGTCAGTCTGTCAGTCTGTCAGTCTGTCAGTCTGTCAGTCTGTCAGTCTGTCAGTCTGTCAGTCTGTCAGTCTGTCAGTCTGTCAGTCTGTCAGTCTGTCAGTCTGTCAGTCTGTCAGTCTGTCAGTCTGTCAGTCTGTCAGTCTGTCAGTCTGTCAGTCTGTCAGTCTGTCAGTCTGTCAGTCTGTCAGTCTGTCAGTCTGTCAGTCTGTCAGTCTGTCAGTCTGTCAGTCTGTCAGTCTGTCAGTCTGTCAGTCTGTCAGTCTGTCAGTCTGTCAGTCTGTCAGTCTGTCAGTCTGTCAGTCTGTCAGTCTGTCAGTCTGTCAGTCTGTCAGTCTGTCAGTCTGTCAGTCTGTCAGTCTGTCAGTCTGTCAGTCTGTCAGTCTGTCAGTCTGTCAGTCTGTCAGTCTGTCAGTCTGTCAGTCTGTCAGTCTGTCAGTCTGTCAGTCTGTCAGTCTGTCAGTCTGTCAGTCTGTCAGTCTGTCAGTCTGTCAGTCTGTCAGTCTGTCAGTCTGTCAGTCTGTCAGTCTGTCAGTCTGTCAGTCTGTCAGTCTGTCAGTCTGTCAGTCTGTCAGTCTGTCAGTCTGTCAGTCTGTCAGTCTGTCAGTCTGTCAGTCTGTCAGTCTGTCAGTCTGTCAGTCTGTCAGTCTGTCAGTCTGTCAGTCTGTCAGTCTGTCAGTCTGTCAGTCTGTCAGTCTGTCAGTCTGTCAGTCTGTCAGTCTGTCAGTCTGTCAGTCTGTCAGTCTGTCAGTCTGTCAGTCTGTCAGTCTGTCAGTCTGTCAGTCTGTCAGTCTGTCAGTCTGTCAGTCTGTCAGTCTGTCAGTCTGTCAGTCTGTCAGTCTGTCAGTCTGTCAGTCTGTCAGTCTGTCAGTCTGTCAGTCTGTCAGTCTGTCAGTCTGTCAGTCTGTCAGTCTGTCAGTCTGTCAGTCTGTCAGTCTGTCAGTCTGTCAGTCTGTCAGTCTGTCAGTCTGTCAGTCTGTCAGTCTGTCAGTCTGTCAGTCTGTCAGTCTGTCAGTCTGTCAGTCTGTCAGTCTGTCAGTCTGTCAGTCTGTCAGTCTGTCAGTCTGTCAGTCTGTCAGTCTGTCAGTCTGTCAGTCTGTCAGTCTGTCAGTCTGTCAGTCTGTCAGTCTGTCAGTCTGTCAGTCTGTCAGTCTGTCAGTCTGTCAGTCTGTCAGTCTGTCAGTCTGTCAGTCTGTCAGTCTGTCAGTCTGTCAGTCTGTCAGTCTGTCAGTCTGTCAGTCTGTCAGTCTGTCAGTCTGTCAGTCTGTCAGTCTGTCAGTCTGTCAGTCTGTCAGTCTGTCAGTCTGTCAGTCTGTCAGTCTGTCAGTCTGTCAGTCTGTCAGTCTGTCAGTCTGTCAGTCTGTCAGTCTGTCAGTCTGTCAGTCTGTCAGTCTGTCAGTCTGTCAGTCTGTCAGTCTGTCAGTCTGTCAGTCTGTCAGTCTGTCAGTCTGTCAGTCTGTCAGTCTGTCAGTCTGTCAGTCTGTCAGTCTGTCAGTCTGTCAGTCTGTCAGTCTGTCAGTCTGTCAGTCTGTCAGTCTGTCAGTCTGTCAGTCTGTCAGTCTGTCAGTCTGTCAGTCTGTCAGTCTGTCAGTCTGTCAGTCTGTCAGTCTGTCAGTCTGTCAGTCTGTCAGTCTGTCAGTCTGTCAGTCTGTCAGTCTGTCAGTCTGTCAGTCTGTCAGTCTGTCAGTCTGTCAGTCTGTCAGTCTGTCAGTCTGTCAGTCTGTCAGTCTGTCAGTCTGTCAGTCTGTCAGTCTGTCAGTCTGTCAGTCTGTCAGTCTGTCAGTCTGTCAGTCTGTCAGTCTGTCAGTCTGTCAGTCTGTCAGTCTGTCAGTCTGTCAGTCTGTCAGTCTGTCAGTCTGTCAGTCTGTCAGTCTGTCAGTCTGTCAGTCTGTCAGTCTGTCAGTCTGTCAGTCTGTCAGTCTGTCAGTCTGTCAGTCTGTCAGTCTGTCAGTCTGTCAGTCTGTCAGTCTGTCAGTCTGTCAGTCTGTCAGTCTGTCAGTCTGTCAGTCTGTCAGTCTGTCAGTCTGTCAGTCTGTCAGTCTGTCAGTCTGTCAGTCTGTCAGTCTGTCAGTCTGTCAGTCTGTCAGTCTGTCAGTCTGTCAGTCTGTCAGTCTGTCAGTCTGTCAGTCTGTCAGTCTGTCAGTCTGTCAGTCTGTCAGTCTGTCAGTCTGTCAGTCTGTCAGTCTGTCAGTCTGTCAGTCTGTCAGTCTGTCAGTCTGTCAGTCTGTCAGTCTGTCAGTCTGTCAGTCTGTCAGTCTGTCAGTCTGTCAGTCTGTCAGTCTGTCAGTCTGTCAGTCTGTCAGTCTGTCAGTCTGTCAGTCTGTCAGTCTGTCAGTCTGTCAGTCTGTCAGTCTGTCAGTCTGTCAGTCTGTCAGTCTGTCAGTCTGTCAGTCTGTCAGTCTGTCAGTCTGTCAGTCTGTCAGTCTGTCAGTCTGTCAGTCTGTCAGTCTGTCAGTCTGTCAGTCTGTCAGTCTGTCAGTCTGTCAGTCTGTCAGTCTGTCAGTCTGTCAGTCTGTCAGTCTGTCAGTCTGTCAGTCTGTCAGTCTGTCAGTCTGTCAGTCTGTCAGTCTGTCAGTCTGTCAGTCTGTCAGTCTGTCAGTCTGTCAGTCTGTCAGTCTGTCAGTCTGTCAGTCTGTCAGTCTGTCAGTCTGTCAGTCTGTCAGTCTGTCAGTCTGTCAGTCTGTCAGTCTGTCAGTCTGTCAGTCTGTCAGTCTGTCAGTCTGTCAGTCTGTCAGTCTGTCAGTCTGTCAGTCTGTCAGTCTGTCAGTCTGTCAGTCTGTCAGTCTGTCAGTCTGTCAGTCTGTCAGTCTGTCAGTCTGTCAGTCTGTCAGTCTGTCAGTCTGTCAGTCTGTCAGTCTGTCAGTCTGTCAGTCTGTCAGTCTGTCAGTCTGTCAGTCTGTCAGTCTGTCAGTCTGTCAGTCTGTCAGTCTGTCAGTCTGTCAGTCTGTCAGTCTGTCAGTCTGTCAGTCTGTCAGTCTGTCAGTCTGTCAGTCTGTCAGTCTGTCAGTCTGTCAGTCTGTCAGTCTGTCAGTCTGTCAGTCTGTCAGTCTGTCAGTCTGTCAGTCTGTCAGTCTGTCAGTCTGTCAGTCTGTCAGTCTGTCAGTCTGTCAGTCTGTCAGTCTGTCAGTCTGTCAGTCTGTCAGTCTGTCAGTCTGTCAGTCTGTCAGTCTGTCAGTCTGTCAGTCTGTCAGTCTGTCAGTCTGTCAGTCTGTCAGTCTGTCAGTCTGTCAGTCTGTCAGTCTGTCAGTCTGTCAGTCTGTCAGTCTGTCAGTCTGTCAGTCTGTCAGTCTGTCAGTCTGTCAGTCTGTCAGTCTGTCAGTCTGTCAGTCTGTCAGTCTGTCAGTCTGTCAGTCTGTCAGTCTGTCAGTCTGTCAGTCTGTCAGTCTGTCAGTCTGTCAGTCTGTCAGTCTGTCAGTCTGTCAGTCTGTCAGTCTGTCAGTCTGTCAGTCTGTCAGTCTGTCAGTCTGTCAGTCTGTCAGTCTGTCAGTCTGTCAGTCTGTCAGTCTGTCAGTCTGTCAGTCTGTCAGTCTGTCAGTCTGTCAGTCTGTCAGTCTGTCAGTCTGTCAGTCTGTCAGTCTGTCAGTCTGTCAGTCTGTCAGTCTGTCAGTCTGTCAGTCTGTCAGTCTGTCAGTCTGTCAGTCTGTCAGTCTGTCAGTCTGTCAGTCTGTCAGTCTGTCAGTCTGTCAGTCTGTCAGTCTGTCAGTCTGTCAGTCTGTCAGTCTGTCAGTCTGTCAGTCTGTCAGTCTGTCAGTCTGTCAGTCTGTCAGTCTGTCAGTCTGTCAGTCTGTCAGTCTGTCAGTCTGTCAGTCTGTCAGTCTGTCAGTCTGTCAGTCTGTCAGTCTGTCAGTCTGTCAGTCTGTCAGTCTGTCAGTCTGTCAGTCTGTCAGTCTGTCAGTCTGTCAGTCTGTCAGTCTGTCAGTCTGTCAGTCTGTCAGTCTGTCAGTCTGTCAGTCTGTCAGTCTGTCAGTCTGTCAGTCTGTCAGTCTGTCAGTCTGTCAGTCTGTCAGTCTGTCAGTCTGTCAGTCTGTCAGTCTGTCAGTCTGTCAGTCTGTCAGTCTGTCAGTCTGTCAGTCTGTCAGTCTGTCAGTCTGTCAGTCTGTCAGTCTGTCAGTCTGTCAGTCTGTCAGTCTGTCAGTCTGTCAGTCTGTCAGTCTGTCAGTCTGTCAGTCTGTCAGTCTGTCAGTCTGTCAGTCTGTCAGCTGTCAGTCTGTCAGTCTGTCAGTCTGTCAGTCTGTCAGTCTGTCAGTCTGTCAGTCTGTCAGTCTGTCAGTCTGTCAGTCTGTCAGTCTGTCAGTCTGTCAGTCTGTCAGTCTGTCAGTCTGTCAGTCTGTCAGTCTGTCAGTCTGTCAGTCTGTCAGTCTGTCAGTCTGTCAGTCTGTCAGTCTGTCAGTCTGTCAGTCTGTCAGTCTGTCAGTCTGTCAGTCTGTCAGTCTGTCAGTCTGTCAGTCTGTCAGTCTGTCAGTCTGTCAGTCTGTCAGTCTGTCAGTCTGTCAGTCTGTCAGTCTGTCAGTCTGTCAGTCTGTCAGTCTGTCAGTCTGTCAGTCTGTCAGTCTGTCAGTCTGTCAGTCTGTCAGTCTGTCAGTCTGTCAGTCTGTCAGTCTGTCAGTCTGTCAGTCTGTCAGTCTGTCAGTCTGTCAGTCTGTCAGTCTGTCAGTCTGTCAGTCTGTCAGTCTGTCAGTCTGTCAGTCTGTCAGTCTGTCAGTCTGTCAGTCTGTCAGTCTGTCAGTCTGTCAGTCTGTCAGTCTGTCAGTCTGTCAGTCTGTCAGTCTGTCAGTCTGTCAGTCTGTCAGTCTGTCAGTCTGTCAGTCTGTCAGTCTGTCAGTCTGTCAGTCTGTCAGTCTGTCAGTCTGTCAGTCTGTCAGTCTGTCAGTCTGTCAGTCTGTCAGTCTGTCAGTCTGTCAGTCTGTCAGTCTGTCAGTCTGTCAGTCTGTCAGTCTGTCAGTCTGTCAGTCTGTCAGTCTGTCAGTCTGTCAGTCTGTCAGTCTGTCAGTCTGTCAGTCTGTCAGTCTGTCAGTCTGTCAGTCTGTCAGTCTGTCAGTCTGTCAGTCTGTCAGTCTGTCAGTCTGTCAGTCTGTCAGTCTGTCAGTCTGTCAGTCTGTCAGTCTGTCAGTCTGTCAGTCTGTCAGTCTGTCAGTCTGTCAGTCTGTCAGTCTGTCAGTCTGTCAGTCTGTCAGTCTGTCAGTCTGTCAGTCTGTCAGTCTGTCAGTCTGTCAGTCTGTCAGTCTGTCAGTCTGTCAGTCTGTCAGTCTGTCAGTCTGTCAGTCTGTCAGTCTGTCAGTCTGTCAGTCTGTCAGTCTGTCAGTCTGTCAGTCTGTCAGTCTGTCAGTCTGTCAGTCTGTCAGTCTGTCAGTCTGTCAGTCTGTCAGTCTGTCAGTCTGTCAGTCTGTCAGTCTGTCAGTCTGTCAGTCTGTCAGTCTGTCAGTCTGTCAGTCTGTCAGTCTGTCAGTCTGTCAGTCTGTCAGTCTGTCAGTCTGTCAGTCTGTCAGTCTGTCAGTCTGTCAGTCTGTCAGTCTGTCAGTCTGTCAGTCTGTCAGTCTGTCAGTCTGTCAGTCTGTCAGTCTGTCAGTCTGTCAGTCTGTCAGTCTGTCAGTCTGTCAGTCTGTCAGTCTGTCAGTCTGTCAGTCTGTCAGTCTGTCAGTCTGTCAGTCTGTCAGTCTGTCAGTCTGTCAGTCTGTCAGTCTGTCAGTCTGTCAGTCTGTCAGTCTGTCAGTCTGTCAGTCTGTCAGTCTGTCAGTCTGTCAGTCTGTCAGTCTGTCAGTCTGTCAGTCTGTCAGTCTGTCAGTCTGTCAGTCTGTCAGTCTGTCAGTCTGTCAGTCTGTCAGTCTGTCAGTCTGTCAGTCTGTCAGTCTGTCAGTCTGTCAGTCTGTCAGTCTGTCAGTCTGTCAGTCTGTCAGTCTGTCAGTCTGTCAGTCTGTCAGTCTGTCAGTCTGTCAGTCTGTCAGTCTGTCAGTCTGTCAGTCTGTCAGTCTGTCAGTCTGTCAGTCTGTCAGTCTGTCAGTCTGTCAGTCTGTCAGTCTGTCAGTCTGTCAGTCTGTCAGTCTGTCAGTCTGTCAGTCTGTCAGTCTGTCAGTCTGTCAGTCTGTCAGTCTGTCAGTCTGTCAGTCTGTCAGTCTGTCAGTCTGTCAGTCTGTCAGTCTGTCAGTCTGTCAGTCTGTCAGTCTGTCAGTCTGTCAGTCTGTCAGTCTGTCAGTCTGTCAGTCTGTCAGTCTGTCAGTCTGTCAGTCTGTCAGTCTGTCAGTCTGTCAGTCTGTCAGTCTGTCAGTCTGTCAGTCTGTCAGTCTGTCAGTCTGTCAGTCTGTCAGTCTGTCAGTCTGTCAGTCTGTCAGTCTGTCAGTCTGTCAGTCTGTCAGTCTGTCAGTCTGTCAGTCTGTCAGTCTGTCAGTCTGTCAGTCTGTCAGTCTGTCAGTCTGTCAGTCTGTCAGTCTGTCAGTCTGTCAGTCTGTCAGTCTGTCAGTCTGTCAGTCTGTCAGTCTGTCAGTCTGTCAGTCTGTCAGTCTGTCAGTCTGTCAGTCTGTCAGTCTGTCAGTCTGTCAGTCTGTCAGTCTGTCAGTCTGTCAGTCTGTCAGTCTGTCAGTCTGTCAGTCTGTCAGTCTGTCAGTCTGTCAGTCTGTCAGTCTGTCAGTCTGTCAGTCTGTCAGTCTGTCAGTCTGTCAGTCTGTCAGTCTGTCAGTCTGTCAGTCTGTCAGTCTGTCAGTCTGTCAGTCTGTCAGTCTGTCAGTCTGTCAGTCTGTCAGTCTGTCAGTCTGTCAGTCTGTCAGTCTGTCAGTCTGTCAGTCTGTCAGTCTGTCAGTCTGTCAGTCTGTCAGTCTGTCAGTCTGTCAGTCTGTCAGTCTGTCAGTCTGTCAGTCTGTCAGTCTGTCAGTCTGTCAGTCTGTCAGTCTGTCAGTCTGTCAGTCTGTCAGTCTGTCAGTCTGTCAGTCTGTCAGTCTGTCAGTCTGTCAGTCTGTCAGTCTGTCAGTCTGTCAGTCTGTCAGTCTGTCAGTCTGTCAGTCTGTCAGTCTGTCAGTCTGTCAGTCTGTCAGTCTGTCAGTCTGTCAGTCTGTCAGTCTGTCAGTCTGTCAGTCTGTCAGTCTGTCAGTCTGTCAGTCTGTCAGTCTGTCAGTCTGTCAGTCTGTCAGTCTGTCAGTCTGTCAGTCTGTCAGTCTGTCAGTCTGTCAGTCTGTCAGTCTGTCAGTCTGTCAGTCTGTCAGTCTGTCAGTCTGTCAGTCTGTCAGTCTGTCAGTCTGTCAGTCTGTCAGTCTGTCAGTCTGTCAGTCTGTCAGTCTGTCAGTCTGTCAGTCTGTCAGTCTGTCAGTCTGTCAGTCTGTCAGTCTGTCAGTCTGTCAGTCTGTCAGTCTGTCAGTCTGTCAGTCTGTCAGTCTGTCAGTCTGTCAGTCTGTCAGTCTGTCAGTCTGTCAGTCTGTCAGTCTGTCAGTCTGTCAGTCTGTCAGTCTGTCAGTCTGTCAGTCTGTCAGTCTGTCAGTCTGTCAGTCTGTCAGTCTGTCAGTCTGTCAGTCTGTCAGTCTGTCAGTCTGTCAGTCTGTCAGTCTGTCAGTCTGTCAGTCTGTCAGTCTGTCAGTCTGTCAGTCTGTCAGTCTGTCAGTCTGTCAGTCTGTCAGTCTGTCAGTCTGTCAGTCTGTCAGTCTGTCAGTCTGTCAGTCTGTCAGTCTGTCAGTCTGTCAGTCTGTCAGTCTGTCAGTCTGTCAGTCTGTCAGTCTGTCAGTCTGTCAGTCTGTCAGTCTGTCAGTCTGTCAGTCTGTCAGTCTGTCAGTCTGTCAGTCTGTCAGTCTGTCAGTCTGTCAGTCTGTCAGTCTGTCAGTCTGTCAGTCTGTCAGTCTGTCAGTCTGTCAGTCTGTCAGTCTGTCAGTCTGTCAGTCTGTCAGTCTGTCAGTCTGTCAGTCTGTCAGTCTGTCAGTCTGTCAGTCTGTCAGTCTGTCAGTCTGTCAGTCTGTCAGTCTGTCAGTCTGTCAGTCTGTCAGTCTGTCAGTCTGTCAGTCTGTCAGTCTGTCAGTCTGTCAGTCTGTCAGTCTGTCAGTCTGTCAGTCTGTCAGTCTGTCAGTCTGTCAGTCTGTCAGTCTGTCAGTCTGTCAGTCTGTCAGTCTGTCAGTCTGTCAGTCTGTCAGTCTGTCAGTCTGTCAGTCTGTCAGTCTGTCAGTCTGTCAGTCTGTCAGTCTGTCAGTCTGTCAGTCTGTCAGTCTGTCAGTCTGTCAGTCTGTCAGTCTGTCAGTCTGTCAGTCTGTCAGTCTGTCAGTCTGTCAGTCTGTCAGTCTGTCAGTCTGTCAGTCTGTCAGTCTGTCAGTCTGTCAGTCTGTCAGTCTGTCAGTCTGTCAGTCTGTCAGTCTGTCAGTCTGTCAGTCTGTCAGTCTGTCAGTCTGTCAGTCTGTCAGTCTGTCAGTCTGTCAGTCTGTCAGTCTGTCAGTCTGTCAGTCTGTCAGTCTGTCAGTCTGTCAGTCTGTCAGTCTGTCAGTCTGTCAGTCTGTCAGTCTGTCAGTCTGTCAGTCTGTCAGTCTGTCAGTCTGTCAGTCTGTCAGTCTGTCAGTCTGTCAGTCTGTCAGTCTGTCAGTCTGTCAGTCTGTCAGTCTGTCAGTCTGTCAGTCTGTCAGTCTGTCAGTCTGTCAGTCTGTCAGTCTGTCAGTCTGTCAGTCTGTCAGTCTGTCAGTCTGTCAGTCTGTCAGTCTGTCAGTCTGTCAGTCTGTCAGTCTGTCAGTCTGTCAGTCTGTCAGTCTGTCAGTCTGTCAGTCTGTCAGTCTGTCAGTCTGTCAGTCTGTCAGTCTGTCAGTCTGTCAGTCTGTCAGTCTGTCAGTCTGTCAGTCTGTCAGTCTGTCAGTCTGTCAGTCTGTCAGTCTGTCAGTCTGTCAGTCTGTCAGTCTGTCAGTCTGTCAGTCTGTCAGTCTGTCAGTCTGTCAGTCTGTCAGTCTGTCAGTCTGTCAGTCTGTCAGTCTGTCAGTCTGTCAGTCTGTCAGTCTGTCAGTCTGTCAGTCTGTCAGTCTGTCAGTCTGTCAGTCTGTCAGTCTGTCAGTCTGTCAGTCTGTCAGTCTGTCAGTCTGTCAGTCTGTCAGTCTGTCAGTCTGTCAGTCTGTCAGTCTGTCAGTCTGTCAGTCTGTCAGTCTGTCAGTCTGTCAGTCTGTCAGTCTGTCAGTCTGTCAGTCTGTCAGTCTGTCAGTCTGTCAGTCTGTCAGTCTGTCAGTCTGTCAGTCTGTCAGTCTGTCAGTCTGTCAGTCTGTCAGTCTGTCAGTCTGTCAGTCTGTCAGTCTGTCAGTCTGTCAGTCTGTCAGTCTGTCAGTCTGTCAGTCTGTCAGTCTGTCAGTCTGTCAGTCTGTCAGTCTGTCAGTCTGTCAGTCTGTCAGTCTGTCAGTCTGTCAGTCTGTCAGTCTGTCAGTCTGTCAGTCTGTCAGTCTGTCAGTCTGTCAGTCTGTCAGTCTGTCAGTCTGTCAGTCTGTCAGTCTGTCAGTCTGTCAGTCTGTCAGTCTGTCAGTCTGTCAGTCTGTCAGTCTGTCAGTCTGTCAGTCTGTCAGTCTGTCAGTCTGTCAGTCTGTCAGTCTGTCAGTCTGTCAGTCTGTCAGTCTGTCAGTCTGTCAGTCTGTCAGTCTGTCAGTCTGTCAGTCTGTCAGTCTGTCAGTCTGTCAGTCTGTCAGTCTGTCAGTCTGTCAGTCTGTCAGTCTGTCAGTCTGTCAGTCTGTCAGTCTGTCAGTCTGTCAGTCTGTCAGTCTGTCAGTCTGTCAGTCTGTCAGTCTGTCAGTCTGTCAGTCTGTCAGTCTGTCAGTCTGTCAGTCTGTCAGTCTGTCAGTCTGTCAGTCTGTCAGTCTGTCAGTCTGTCAGTCTGTCAGTCTGTCAGTCTGTCAGTCTGTCAGTCTGTCAGTCTGTCAGTCTGTCAGTCTGTCAGTCTGTCAGTCTGTCAGTCTGTCAGTCTGTCAGTCTGTCAGTCTGTCAGTCTGTCAGTCTGTCAGTCTGTCAGTCTGTCAGTCTGTCAGTCTGTCAGTCTGTCAGTCTGTCAGTCTGTCAGTCTGTCAGTCTGTCAGTCTGTCAGTCTGTCAGTCTGTCAGTCTGTCAGTCTGTCAGTCTGTCAGTCTGTCAGTCTGTCAGTCTGTCAGTCTGTCAGTCTGTCAGTCTGTCAGTCTGTCAGTCTGTCAGTCTGTCAGTCTGTCAGTCTGTCAGTCTGTCAGTCTGTCAGTCTGTCAGTCTGTCAGTCTGTCAGTCTGTCAGTCTGTCAGTCTGTCAGTCTGTCAGTCTGTCAGTCTGTCAGTCTGTCAGTCTGTCAGTCTGTCAGTCTGTCAGTCTGTCAGTCTGTCAGTCTGTCAGTCTGTCAGTCTGTCAGTCTGTCAGTCTGTCAGTCTGTCAGTCTGTCAGTCTGTCAGTCTGTCAGTCTGTCAGTCTGTCAGTCTGTCAGTCTGTCAGTCTGTCAGTCTGTCAGTCTGTCAGTCTGTCAGTCTGTCAGTCTGTCAGTCTGTCAGTCTGTCAGTCTGTCAGTCTGTCAGTCTGTCAGTCTGTCAGTCTGTCAGTCTGTCAGTCTGTCAGTCTGTCAGTCTGTCAGTCTGTCAGTCTGTCAGTCTGTCAGTCTGTCAGTCTGTCAGTCTGTCAGTCTGTCAGTCTGTCAGTCTGTCAGTCTGTCAGTCTGTCAGTCTGTCAGTCTGTCAGTCTGTCAGTCTGTCAGTCTGTCAGTCTGTCAGTCTGTCAGTCTGTCAGTCTGTCAGTCTGTCAGTCTGTCAGTCTGTCAGTCTGTCAGTCTGTCAGTCTGTCAGTCTGTCAGTCTGTCAGTCTGTCAGTCTGTCAGTCTGTCAGTCTGTCAGTCTGTCAGTCTGTCAGTCTGTCAGTCTGTCAGTCTGTCAGTCTGTCAGTCTGTCAGTCTGTCAGTCTGTCAGTCTGTCAGTCTGTCAGTCTGTCAGTCTGTCAGTCTGTCAGTCTGTCAGTCTGTCAGTCTGTCAGTCTGTCAGTCTGTCAGTCTGTCAGTCTGTCAGTCTGTCAGTCTGTCAGTCTGTCAGTCTGTCAGTCTGTCAGTCTGTCAGTCTGTCAGTCTGTCAGTCTGTCAGTCTGTCAGTCTGTCAGTCTGTCAGTCTGTCAGTCTGTCAGTCTGTCAGTCTGTCAGTCTGTCAGTCTGTCAGTCTGTCAGTCTGTCAGTCTGTCAGTCTGTCAGTCTGTCAGTCTGTCAGTCTGTCAGTCTGTCAGTCTGTCAGTCTGTCAGTCTGTCAGTCTGTCAGTCTGTCAGTCTGTCAGTCTGTCAGTCTGTCAGTCTGTCAGTCTGTCAGTCTGTCAGTCTGTCAGTCTGTCAGTCTGTCAGTCTGTCAGTCTGTCAGTCTGTCAGTCTGTCAGTCTGTCAGTCTGTCAGTCTGTCAGTCTGTCAGTCTGTCAGTCTGTCAGTCTGTCAGTCTGTCAGTCTGTCAGTCTGTCAGTCTGTCAGTCTGTCAGTCTGTCAGTCTGTCAGTCTGTCAGTCTGTCAGTCTGTCAGTCTGTCAGTCTGTCAGTCTGTCAGTCTGTCAGTCTGTCAGTCTGTCAGTCTGTCAGTCTGTCAGTCTGTCAGTCTGTCAGTCTGTCAGTCTGTCAGTCTGTCAGTCTGTCAGTCTGTCAGTCTGTCAGTCTGTCAGTCTGTCAGTCTGTCAGTCTGTCAGTCTGTCAGTCTGTCAGTCTGTCAGTCTGTCAGTCTGTCAGTCTGTCAGTCTGTCAGTCTGTCAGTCTGTCAGTCTGTCAGTCTGTCAGTCTGTCAGTCTGTCAGTCTGTCAGTCTGTCAGTCTGTCAGTCTGTCAGTCTGTCAGTCTGTCAGTCTGTCAGTCTGTCAGTCTGTCAGTCTGTCAGTCTGTCAGTCTGTCAGTCTGTCAGTCTGTCAGTCTGTCAGTCTGTCAGTCTGTCAGTCTGTCAGTCTGTCAGTCTGTCAGTCTGTCAGTCTGTCAGTCTGTCAGTCTGTCAGTCTGTCAGTCTGTCAGTCTGTCAGTCTGTCAGTCTGTCAGTCTGTCAGTCTGTCAGTCTGTCAGTCTGTCAGTCTGTCAGTCTGTCAGTCTGTCAGTCTGTCAGTCTGTCAGTCTGTCAGTCTGTCAGTCTGTCAGTCTGTCAGTCTGTCAGTCTGTCAGTCTGTCAGTCTGTCAGTCTGTCAGTCTGTCAGTCTGTCAGTCTGTCAGTCTGTCAGTCTGTCAGTCTGTCAGTCTGTCAGTCTGTCAGTCTGTCAGTCTGTCAGTCTGTCAGTCTGTCAGTCTGTCAGTCTGTCAGTCTGTCAGTCTGTCAGTCTGTCAGTCTGTCAGTCTGTCAGTCTGTCAGTCTGTCAGTCTGTCAGTCTGTCAGTCTGTCAGTCTGTCAGTCTGTCAGTCTGTCAGTCTGTCAGTCTGTCAGTCTGTCAGTCTGTCAGTCTGTCAGTCTGTCAGTCTGTCAGTCTGTCAGTCTGTCAGTCTGTCAGTCTGTCAGTCTGTCAGTCTGTCAGTCTGTCAGTCTGTCAGTCTGTCAGTCTGTCAGTCTGTCAGTCTGTCAGTCTGTCAGTCTGTCAGTCTGTCAGTCTGTCAGTCTGTCAGTCTGTCAGTCTGTCAGTCTGTCAGTCTGTCAGTCTGTCAGTCTGTCAGTCTGTCAGTCTGTCAGTCTGTCAGTCTGTCAGTCTGTCAGTCTGTCAGTCTGTCAGTCTGTCAGTCTGTCAGTCTGTCAGTCTGTCAGTCTGTCAGTCTGTCAGTCTGTCAGTCTGTCAGTCTGTCAGTCTGTCAGTCTGTCAGTCTGTCAGTCTGTCAGTCTGTCAGTCTGTCAGTCTGTCAGTCTGTCAGTCTGTCAGTCTGTCAGTCTGTCAGTCTGTCAGTCTGTCAGTCTGTCAGTCTGTCAGTCTGTCAGTCTGTCAGTCTGTCAGTCTGTCAGTCTGTCAGTCTGTCAGTCTGTCAGTCTGTCAGTCTGTCAGTCTGTCAGTCTGTCAGTCTGTCAGTCTGTCAGTCTGTCAGTCTGTCAGTCTGTCAGTCTGTCAGTCTGTCAGTCTGTCAGTCTGTCAGTCTGTCAGTCTGTCAGTCTGTCAGTCTGTCAGTCTGTCAGTCTGTCAGTCTGTCAGTCTGTCAGTCTGTCAGTCTGTCAGTCTGTCAGTCTGTCAGTCTGTCAGTCTGTCAGTCTGTCAGTCTGTCAGTCTGTCAGTCTGTCAGTCTGTCAGTCTGTCAGTCTGTCAGTCTGTCAGTCTGTCAGTCTGTCAGTCTGTCAGTCTGTCAGTCTGTCAGTCTGTCAGTCTGTCAGTCTGTCAGTCTGTCAGTCTGTCAGTCTGTCAGTCTGTCAGTCTGTCAGTCTGTCAGTCTGTCAGTCTGTCAGTCTGTCAGTCTGTCAGTCTGTCAGTCTGTCAGTCTGTCAGTCTGTCAGTCTGTCAGTCTGTCAGTCTGTCAGTCTGTCAGTCTGTCAGTCTGTCAGTCTGTCAGTCTGTCAGTCTGTCAGTCTGTCAGTCTGTCAGTCTGTCAGTCTGTCAGTCTGTCAGTCTGTCAGTCTGTCAGTCTGTCAGTCTGTCAGTCTGTCAGTCTGTCAGTCTGTCAGTCTGTCAGTCTGTCAGTCTGTCAGTCTGTCAGTCTGTCAGTCTGTCAGTCTGTCAGTCTGTCAGTCTGTCAGTCTGTCAGTCTGTCAGTCTGTCAGTCTGTCAGTCTGTCAGTCTGTCAGTCTGTCAGTCTGTCAGTCTGTCAGTCTGTCAGTCTGTCAGTCTGTCAGTCTGTCAGTCTGTCAGTCTGTCAGTCTGTCAGTCTGTCAGTCTGTCAGTCTGTCAGTCTGTCAGTCTGTCAGTCTGTCAGTCTGTCAGTCTGTCAGTCTGTCAGTCTGTCAGTCTGTCAGTCTGTCAGTCTGTCAGTCTGTCAGTCTGTCAGTCTGTCAGTCTGTCAGTCTGTCAGTCTGTCAGTCTGTCAGTCTGTCAGTCTGTCAGTCTGTCAGTCTGTCAGTCTGTCAGTCTGTCAGTCTGTCAGTCTGTCAGTCTGTCAGTCTGTCAGTCTGTCAGTCTGTCAGTCTGTCAGTCTGTCAGTCTGTCAGTCTGTCAGTCTGTCAGTCTGTCAGTCTGTCAGTCTGTCAGTCTGTCAGTCTGTCAGTCTGTCAGTCTGTCAGTCTGTCAGTCTGTCAGTCTGTCAGTCTGTCAGTCTGTCAGTCTGTCAGTCTGTCAGTCTGTCAGTCTGTCAGTCTGTCAGTCTGTCAGTCTGTCAGTCTGTCAGTCTGTCAGTCTGTCAGTCTGTCAGTCTGTCAGTCTGTCAGTCTGTCAGTCTGTCAGTCTGTCAGTCTGTCAGTCTGTCAGTCTGTCAGTCTGTCAGTCTGTCAGTCTGTCAGTCTGTCAGTCTGTCAGTCTGTCAGTCTGTCAGTCTGTCAGTCTGTCAGTCTGTCAGTCTGTCAGTCTGTCAGTCTGTCAGTCTGTCAGTCTGTCAGTCTGTCAGTCTGTCAGTCTGTCAGTCTGTCAGTCTGTCAGTCTGTCAGTCTGTCAGTCTGTCAGTCTGTCAGTCTGTCAGTCTGTCAGTCTGTCAGTCTGTCAGTCTGTCAGTCTGTCAGTCTGTCAGTCTGTCAGTCTGTCAGTCTGTCAGTCTGTCAGTCTGTCAGTCTGTCAGTCTGTCAGTCTGTCAGTCTGTCAGTCTGTCAGTCTGTCAGTCTCTGTCAGTCTGTCAGTCTGTCAGTCTGTCAGTCTGTCAGTCTGTCAGTCTGTCAGTCTGTCAGTCTGTCAGTCTGTCAGTCTGTCAGTCTGTCAGTCTGTCAGTCTGTCAGTCTGTCAGTCTGTCAGTCTGTCAGTCTGTCAGTCTGTCAGTCTGTCAGTCTGTCAGTCTGTCAGTCTGTCAGTCTGTCAGTCTGTCAGTCTGTCAGTCTGTCAGTCTGTCAGTCTGTCAGTCTGTCAGTCTGTCAGTCTGTCAGTCTGTCAGTCTGTCAGTCTGTCAGTCTGTCAGTCTGTCAGTCTGTCAGTCTGTCAGTCTGTCAGTCTGTCAGTCTGTCAGTCTGTCAGTCTGTCAGTCTGTCAGTCTGTCAGTCTGTCAGTCTGTCAGTCTGTCAGTCTGTCAGTCTGTCAGTCTGTCAGTCTGTCAGTCTGTCAGTCTGTCAGTCTGTCAGTCTGTCAGTCTGTCAGTCTGTCAGTCTGTCAGTCTGTCAGTCTGTCAGTCTGTCAGTCTGTCAGTCTGTCAGTCTGTCAGTCTGTCAGTCTGTCAGTCTGTCAGTCTGTCAGTCTGTCAGTCTGTCAGTCTGTCAGTCTGTCAGTCTGTCAGTCTGTCAGTCTGTCAGTCTGTCAGTCTGTCAGTCTGTCAGTCTGTCAGTCTGTCAGTCTGTCAGTCTGTCAGTCTGTCAGTCTGTCAGTCTGTCAGTCTGTCAGTCTGTCAGTCTGTCAGTCTGTCAGTCTGTCAGTCTGTCAGTCTGTCAGTCTGTCAGTCTGTCAGTCTGTCAGTCTGTCAGTCTGTCAGTCTGTCAGTCTGTCAGTCTGTCAGTCTGTCAGTCTGTCAGTCTGTCAGTCTGTCAGTCTGTCAGTCTGTCAGTCTGTCAGTCTGTCAGTCTGTCAGTCTGTCAGTCTGTCAGTCTGTCAGTCTGTCAGTCTGTCAGTCTGTCAGTCTGTCAGTCTGTCAGTCTGTCAGTCTGTCAGTCTGTCAGTCTGTCAGTCTGTCAGTCTGTCAGTCTGTCAGTCTGTCAGTCTGTCAGTCTGTCAGTCTGTCAGTCTGTCAGTCTGTCAGTCTGTCAGTCTGTCAGTCTGTCAGTCTGTCAGTCTGTCAGTCTGTCAGTCTGTCAGTCTGTCAGTCTGTCAGTCTGTCAGTCTGTCAGTCTGTCAGTCTGTCAGTCTGTCAGTCTGTCAGTCTGTCAGTCTGTCAGTCTGTCAGTCTGTCAGTCTGTCAGTCTGTCAGTCTGTCAGTCTGTCAGTCTGTCAGTCTGTCAGTCTGTCAGTCTGTCAGTCTGTCAGTCTGTCAGTCTGTCAGTCTGTCAGTCTGTCAGTCTGTCAGTCTGTCAGTCTGTCAGTCTGTCAGTCTGTCAGTCTGTCAGTCTGTCAGTCTGTCAGTCTGTCAGTCTGTCAGTCTGTCAGTCTGTCAGTCTGTCAGTCTGTCAGTCTGTCAGTCTGTCAGTCTGTCAGTCTGTCAGTCTGTCAGTCTGTCAGTCTGTCAGTCTGTCAGTCTGTCAGTCTGTCAGTCTGTCAGTCTGTCAGTCTGTCAGTCTGTCAGTCTGTCAGTCTGTCAGTCTGTCAGTCTGTCAGTCTGTCAGTCTGTCAGTCTGTCAGTCTGTCAGTCTGTCAGTCTGTCAGTCTGTCAGTCTGTCAGTCTGTCAGTCTGTCAGTCTGTCAGTCTGTCAGTCTGTCAGTCTGTCAGTCTGTCAGTCTGTCAGTCTGTCAGTCTGTCAGTCTGTCAGTCTGTCAGTCTGTCAGTCTGTCAGTCTGTCAGTCTGTCAGTCTGTCAGTCTGTCAGTCTGTCAGTCTGTCAGTCTGTCAGTCTGTCAGTCTGTCAGTCTGTCAGTCTGTCAGTCTGTCAGTCTGTCAGTCTGTCAGTCTGTCAGTCTGTCAGTCTGTCAGTCTGTCAGTCTGTCAGTCTGTCAGTCTGTCAGTCTGTCAGTCTGTCAGTCTGTCAGTCTGTCAGTCTGTCAGTCTGTCAGTCTGTCAGTCTGTCAGTCTGTCAGTCTGTCAGTCTGTCAGTCTGTCAGTCTGTCAGTCTGTCAGTCTGTCAGTCTGTCAGTCTGTCAGTCTGTCAGTCTGTCAGTCTGTCAGTCTGTCAGTCTGTCAGTCTGTCAGTCTGTCAGTCTGTCAGTCTGTCAGTCTGTCAGTCTGTCAGTCTGTCAGTCTGTCAGTCTGTCAGTCTGTCAGTCTGTCAGTCTGTCAGTCTGTCAGTCTGTCAGTCTGTCAGTCTGTCAGTCTGTCAGTCTGTCAGTCTGTCAGTCTGTCAGTCTGTCAGTCTGTCAGTCTGTCAGTCTGTCAGTCTGTCAGTCTGTCAGTCTGTCAGTCTGTCAGTCTGTCAGTCTGTCAGTCTGTCAGTCTGTCAGTCTGTCAGTCTGTCAGTCTGTCAGTCTGTCAGTCTGTCAGTCTGTCAGTCTGTCAGTCTGTCAGTCTGTCAGTCTGTCAGTCTGTCAGTCTGTCAGTCTGTCAGTCTGTCAGTCTGTCAGTCTGTCAGTCTGTCAGTCTGTCAGTCTGTCAGTCTGTCAGTCTGTCAGTCTGTCAGTCTGTCAGTCTGTCAGTCTGTCAGTCTGTCAGTCTGTCAGTCTGTCAGTCTGTCAGTCTGTCAGTCTGTCAGTCTGTCAGTCTGTCAGTCTGTCAGTCTGTCAGTCTGTCAGTCTGTCAGTCTGTCAGTCTGTCAGTCTGTCAGTCTGTCAGTCTGTCAGTCTGTCAGTCTGTCAGTCTGTCAGTCTGTCAGTCTGTCAGTCTGTCAGTCTGTCAGTCTGTCAGTCTGTCAGTCTGTCAGTCTGTCAGTCTGTCAGTCTGTCAGTCTGTCAGTCTGTCAGTCTGTCAGTCTGTCAGTCTGTCAGTCTGTCAGTCTGTCAGTCTGTCAGTCTGTCAGTCTGTCAGTCTGTCAGTCTGTCAGTCTGTCAGTCTGTCAGTCTGTCAGTCTGTCAGTCTGTCAGTCTGTCAGTCTGTCAGTCTGTCAGTCTGTCAGTCTGTCAGTCTGTCAGTCTGTCAGTCTGTCAGTCTGTCAGTCTGTCAGTCTGTCAGTCTGTCAGTCTGTCAGTCTGTCAGTCTGTCAGTCTGTCAGTCTGTCAGTCTGTCAGTCTGTCAGTCTGTCAGTCTGTCAGTCTGTCAGTCTGTCAGTCTGTCAGTCTGTCAGTCTGTCAGTCTGTCAGTCTGTCAGTCTGTCAGTCTGTCAGTCTGTCAGTCTGTCAGTCTGTCAGTCTGTCAGTCTGTCAGTCTGTCAGTCTGTCAGTCTGTCAGTCTGTCAGTCTGTCAGTCTGTCAGTCTGTCAGTCTGTCAGTCTGTCAGTCTGTCAGTCTGTCAGTCTGTCAGTCTGTCAGTCTGTCAGTCTGTCAGTCTGTCAGTCTGTCAGTCTGTCAGTCTGTCAGTCTGTCAGTCTGTCAGTCTGTCAGTCTGTCAGTCTGTCAGTCTGTCAGTCTGTCAGTCTGTCAGTCTGTCAGTCTGTCAGTCTGTCAGTCTGTCAGTCTGTCAGTCTGTCAGTCTGTCAGTCTGTCAGTCTGTCAGTCTGTCAGTCTGTCAGTCTGTCAGTCTGTCAGTCTGTCAGTCTGTCAGTCTGTCAGTCTGTCAGTCTGTCAGTCTGTCAGTCTGTCAGTCTGTCAGTCTGTCAGTCTGTCAGTCTGTCAGTCTGTCAGTCTGTCAGTCTGTCAGTCTGTCAGTCTGTCAGTCTGTCAGTCTGTCAGTCTGTCAGTCTGTCAGTCTGTCAGTCTGTCAGTCTGTCAGTCTGTCAGTCTGTCAGTCTGTCAGTCTGTCAGTCTGTCAGTCTGTCAGTCTGTCAGTCTGTCAGTCTGTCAGTCTGTCAGTCTGTCAGTCTGTCAGTCTGTCAGTCTGTCAGTCTGTCAGTCTGTCAGTCTGTCAGTCTGTCAGTCTGTCAGTCTGTCAGTCTGTCAGTCTGTCAGTCTGTCAGTCTGTCAGTCTGTCAGTCTGTCAGTCTGTCAGTCTGTCAGTCTGTCAGTCTGTCAGTCTGTCAGTCTGTCAGTCTGTCAGTCTGTCAGTCTGTCAGTCTGTCAGTCTGTCAGTCTGTCAGTCTGTCAGTCTGTCAGTCTGTCAGTCTGTCAGTCTGTCAGTCTGTCAGTCTGTCAGTCTGTCAGTCTGTCAGTCTGTCAGTCTGTCAGTCTGTCAGTCTGTCAGTCTGTCAGTCTGTCAGTCTGTCAGTCTGTCAGTCTGTCAGTCTGTCAGTCTGTCAGTCTGTCAGTCTGTCAGTCTGTCAGTCTGTCAGTCTGTCAGTCTGTCAGTCTGTCAGTCTGTCAGTCTGTCAGTCTGTCAGTCTGTCAGTCTGTCAGTCTGTCAGTCTGTCAGTCTGTCAGTCTGTCAGTCTGTCAGTCTGTCAGTCTGTCAGTCTGTCAGTCTGTCAGTCTGTCAGTCTGTCAGTCTGTCAGTCTGTCAGTCTGTCAGTCTGTCAGTCTGTCAGTCTGTCAGTCTGTCAGTCTGTCAGTCTGTCAGTCTGTCAGTCTGTCAGTCTGTCAGTCTGTCAGTCTGTCAGTCTGTCAGTCTGTCAGTCTGTCAGTCTGTCAGTCTGTCAGTCTGTCAGTCTGTCAGTCTGTCAGTCTGTCAGTCTGTCAGTCTGTCAGTCTGTCAGTCTGTCAGTCTGTCAGTCTGTCAGTCTGTCAGTCTGTCAGTCTGTCAGTCTGTCAGTCTGTCAGTCTGTCAGTCTGTCAGTCTGTCAGTCTGTCAGTCTGTCACGCCACTAGATAAGCGCCTCAAATGGGGCTTAAATAACCAAGTGAGAACCAAAATGGCGACCATTGCACTTTACTCCTGTAAAAAAGCAATCGGGCTAGGATGGGGCATGTCCCCAAGAATAGTTAACTGGATATACACAGCGGTAGTCAAGCCAATCCTACTGTACGGAGTGGCTCTGTGGTGGACCGCCTTACACAAACAATGCATACTGACTCCTTTAAACAAAGTACAGCGAATGGCGGCTTTGTGTATTAGTGGAGCCCTTCGAGCCACCCCGAATGAAGCGCTGAATGCGATCTTGAACCTCCCTAGCCTGGACTTAGCAGGCATGGAAAGGGCCAAATCGGCAGCTATTCGACTGAGGGACACAGGGCAGTGGAAAGCCCAATTTTATGGCCATGCTAAAATTCTCCAGCATGATAAATCGATTCCGAAAATCACGGATCTATGCAAATCTATTGAATATAGTCACACACCCTTTGAGGCCCTTATTCCTGATAGAGAGCAATGGGAACAGGGCCGACCGGGCACGACGGACGCAATCTGTTTCTATACAGATGGCTCCAAATTAGAAGGACACGTAGACGGAGGTGTATACTCCGAACAATTAGATATCAGGAAGTCATTCAGGCTCCCGGACCACTGCAGCTTCTTTCAGGTGGAGGTCCACGCTATAAAAGAAGCACTAACCTGTTTAAGGAACCTTAGCCGCCAGAGAGGACACCTAAACATATATAGTGACAGCCAAGCGGCTATTTAGTCGATCTACTCGACAAACACCAACTCCCGTACAATAGCAGACTGTCGCAGATCTCTCTACGAGATGGCAAATCAGTTTACTATCAGCCTAATATGGGTTCCGGGTCACCGGGACATCGTAGGCAACTGCATAGCGGACGAATTAGTCTGTCAGTCTGTCAGTCTGTCAGTCTGTCAGTCTGTCAGTCTGTCAGTCTGTCAGTCTGTCAGTCTGTCAGTCTGTCAGTCTGTCAGTCTGTCAGTCTGTCAGTCTGTCAGTCTGTCAGTCTGTCAGTCTGTCAGTCTGTCAGTCTGTCAGTCTGTCAGTCTGTCAGTCTGTCAGTCTGTCAGTCTGTCAGTCTGTCAGTCTGTCAGTCTGTCAGTCTGTCAGTCTGTCAGTCTGTCAGTCTGTCAGTCTGTCAGTCTGTCAGTCTGTCAGTCTGTCAGTCTGTCAGTCTGTCAGTCTGTCAGTCTGTCAGTCTGTCAGTCTGTCAGTCTGTCAGTCTGTCAGTCTGTCAGTCTGTCAGTCTGTCAGTCTGTCAGTCTGTCAGTCTGTCAGTCTGTCAGTCTGTCAGTCTGTCAGTCTGTCAGTCTGTCAGTCTGTCAGTCTGTCAGTCTGTCAGTCTGTCAGTCTGTCAGTCTGTCAGTCTGTCAGTCTGTCAGTCTGTCAGTCTGTCAGTCTGTCAGTCTGTCAGTCTGTCAGTCTGTCAGTCTGTCAGTCTGTCAGTCTGTCAGTCTGTCAGTCTGTCAGTCTGTCAGTCTGTCAGTCTGTCAGTCTGTCAGTCTGTCAGTCTGTCAGTCTGTCAGTCTGTCAGTCTGTCAGTCTGTCAGTCTGTCAGACTGTCAGTCTGTCAGTCTGTCAGTCTGTCAGTCTGTCAGTCTGTCAGTCTGTCAGTCTGTCAGTCTGTCAGTCTGTCAGTCTGTCAGTCTGTCAGTCTGTCAGTCTGTCAGTCTGTCAGTCTGTCAGTCTGTCAGTCTGTCAGTCTGTCAGTCTGTCAGTCTGTCAGTCTGTCAGTCTGTCAGTCTGTCAGTCTGTCAGTCTGTCAGTCTGTCAGTCTGTCAGTCTGTCAGTCTGTCAGTCTGTCAGTCTGTCAGTCTGTCAGTCTGTCAGTCTGTCAGTCTGTCAGTCTGTCAGTCTGTCAGTCTGTCAGTCTGTCAGTCTGTCAGTCTGTCAGTCTGTCAGTCTGTCAGTCTGTCAGTCTGTCAGTCTGTCAGTCTGTCAGTCTGTCAGTCTGTCAGTCTGTCAGTCTGTCAGTCTGTCAGTCTGTCAGTCTGTCAGTCTGTCAGTCTGTCAGTCTGTCAGTCTGTCAGTCTGTCAGTCTGTCAGTCTGTCAGTCTGTCAGTCTGTCAGTCTGTCAGTCTGTCAGTCTGTCAGTCTGTCAGTCTGTCAGTCTGTCAGTCTGTCAGTCTGTCAGTCTGTCAGTCTGTCAGTCTGTCAGTCTGTCAGTCTGTCAGTCTGTCAGTCTGTCAGTCTGTCAGTCTGTCAGTCTGTCAGTCTGTCAGTCTGTCAGTCTGTCAGTCTGTCAGTCTGTCAGTCTGTCAGTCTGTCAGTCTGTCAGTCTGTCAGTCTGTCAGTCTGTCAGTCTGTCAGTCTGTCAGTCTGTCAGTCTGTCAGTCTGTCAGTCTGTCAGTCTGTCAGTCTGTCAGTCTGTCAGTCTGTCAGTCTGTCAGTCTGTCAGTCTGTCAGTCTGTCAGTCTGTCAGTCTGTCAGTCTGTCAGTCTGTCAGTCTGTCAGTCTGTCAGTCTGTCAGTCTGTCAGTCTGTCAGTCTGTCAGTCTGTCAGTCTGTCAGTCTGTCAGTCTGTCAGTCTGTCAGTCTGTCAGTCTGTCAGTCTGTCAGTCTGTCAGTCTGTCAGTCTGTCAGTCTGTCAGTCTGTCAGTCTGTCAGTCTGTCAGTCTGTCAGTCTGTCAGTCTGTCAGTCTGTCAGTCTGTCAGTCTGTCAGTCTGTCAGTCTGTCAGTCTGTCAGTCTGTCAGTCTGTCAGTCTGTCAGTCTGTCAGTCTGTCAGTCTGTCAGTCTGTCAGTCTGTCAGTCTGTCAGTCTGTCAGTCTGTCAGTCTGTCAGTCTGTCAGTCTGTCAGTCTGTCAGTCTGTCAGTCTGTCAGTCTGTCAGTCTGTCAGTCTGTCAGTCTGTCAGTCTGTCAGTCTGTCAGTCTGTCAGTCTGTCAGTCTGTCAGTCTGTCAGTCTGTCAGTCTGTCAGTCTGTCAGTCTGTCAGTCTGTCAGTCTGTCAGTCTGTCAGTCTGTCAGTCTGTCAGTCTGTCAGTCTGTCAGTCTGTCAGTCTGTCAGTCTGTCAGTCTGTCAGTCTGTCAGTCTGTCAGTCTGTCAGTCTGTCAGTCTGTCAGTCTGTCAGTCTGTCAGTCTGTCAGTCTGTCAGTCTGTCAGTCTGTCAGTCTGTCAGTCTGTCAGTCTGTCAGTCTGTCAGTCTGTCAGTCTGTCAGTCTGTCAGTCTGTCAGTCTGTCAGTCTGTCAGTCTGTCAGTCTGTCAGTCTGTCAGTCTGTCAGTCTGTCAGTCTGTCAGTCTGTCAGTCTGTCAGTCTGTCAGTCTGTCAGTCTGTCAGTCTGTCAGTCTGTCAGTCTGTCAGTCTGTCAGTCTGTCAGTCTGTCAGTCTGTCAGTCTGTCAGTCTGTCAGTCTGTCAGTCTGTCAGTCTGTCAGTCTGTCAGTCTGTCAGTCTGTCAGTCTGTCAGTCTGTCAGTCTGTCAGTCTGTCAGTCTGTCAGTCTGTCAGTCTGTCAGTCTGTCAGTCTGTCAGTCTGTCAGTCTGTCAGTCTGTCAGTCTGTCAGTCTGTCAGTCTGTCAGTCTGTCAGTCTGTCAGTCTGTCAGTCTGTCAGTCTGTCAGTCTGTCAGTCTGTCAGTCTGTCAGTCTGTCAGTCTGTCAGTCTGTCAGTCTGTCAGTCTGTCAGTCTGTCAGTCTGTCAGTCTGTCAGTCTGTCAGTCTGTCAGTCTGTCAGTCTGTCAGTCTGTCAGTCTGTCAGTCTGTCAGTCTGTCAGTCTGTCAGTCTGTCAGTCTGTCAGTCTGTCAGTCTGTCAGTCTGTCAGTCTGTCAGTCTGTCAGTCTGTCAGTCTGTCAGTCTGTCAGTCTGTCAGTCTGTCAGTCTGTCAGTCTGTCAGTCTGTCAGTCTGTCAGTCTGTCAGTCTGTCAGTCTGTCAGTCTGTCAGTCTGTCAGTCTGTCAGTCTGTCAGTCTGTCAGTCTGTCAGTCTGTCAGTCTGTCAGTCTGTCAGTCTGTCAGTCTGTCAGTCTGTCAGTCTGTCAGTCTGTCAGTCTGTCAGTCTGTCAGTCTGTCAGTCTGTCAGTCTGTCAGTCTGTCAGTCTGTCAGTCTGTCAGTCTGTCAGTCTGTCAGTCTGTCAGTCTGTCAGTCTGTCAGTCTGTCAGTCTGTCAGTCTGTCAGTCTGTCAGTCTGTCAGTCTGTCAGTCTGTCAGTCTGTCAGTCTGTCAGTCTGTCAGTCTGTCAGTCTGTCAGTCTGTCAGTCTGTCAGTCTGTCAGTCTGTCAGTCTGTCAGTCTGTCAGTCTGTCAGTCTGTCAGTCTGTCAGTCTGTCAGTCTGTCAGTCTGTCAGTCTGTCAGTCTGTCAGTCTGTCAGTCTGTCAGTCTGTCAGTCTGTCAGTCTGTCAGTCTGTCAGTCTGTCAGTCTGTCAGTCTGTCAGTCTGTCAGTCTGTCAGTCTGTCAGTCTGTCAGTCTGTCAGTCTGTCAGTCTGTCAGTCTGTCAGTCTGTCAGTCTGTCAGTCTGTCAGTCTGTCAGTCTGTCAGTCTGTCAGTCTGTCAGTCTGTCAGTCTGTCAGTCTGTCAGTCTGTCAGTCTGTCAGTCTGTCAGTCTGTCAGTCTGTCAGTCTGTCAGTCTGTCAGTCTGTCAGTCTGTCAGTCTGTCAGTCTGTCAGTCTGTCAGTCTGTCAGTCTGTCAGTCTGTCAGTCTGTCAGTCTGTCAGTCTGTCAGTCTGTCAGTCTGTCAGTCTGTCAGTCTGTCAGTCTGTCAGTCTGTCAGTCTGTCAGTCTGTCAGTCTGTCAGTCTGTCAGTCTGTCAGTCTGTCAGTCTGTCAGTCTGTCAGTCTGTCAGTCTGTCAGTCTGTCAGTCTGTCAGTCTGTCAGTCTGTCAGTCTGTCAGTCTGTCAGTCTGTCAGTCTGTCAGTCTGTCAGTCTGTCAGTCTGTCAGTCTGTCAGTCTGTCAGTCTGTCAGTCTGTCAGTCTGTCAGTCTGTCAGTCTGTCAGTCTGTCAGTCTGTCAGTCTGTCAGTCTGTCAGTCTGTCAGTCTGTCAGTCTGTCAGTCTGTCAGTCTGTCAGTCTGTCAGTCTGTCAGTCTGTCAGTCTGTCAGTCTGTCAGTCTGTCAGTCTGTCAGTCTGTCAGTCTGTCAGTCTGTCAGTCTGTCAGTCTGTCAGTCTGTCAGTCTGTCAGTCTGTCAGTCTGTCAGTCTGTCAGTCTGTCAGTCTGTCAGTCTGTCAGTCTGTCAGTCTGTCAGTCTGTCAGTCTGTCAGTCTGTCAGTCTGTCAGTCTGTCAGTCTGTCAGTCTGTCAGTCTGTCAGTCTGTCAGTCTGTCAGTCTGTCAGTCTGTCAGTCTGTCAGTCTGTCAGTCTGTCAGTCTGTCAGTCTGTCAGTCTGTCAGTCTGTCAGTCTGTCAGTCTGTCAGTCTGTCAGTCTGTCAGTCTGTCAGTCTGTCAGTCTGTCAGTCTGTCAGTCTGTCAGTCTGTCAGTCTGTCAGTCTGTCAGTCTGTCAGTCTGTCAGTCTGTCAGTCTGTCAGTCTGTCAGTCTGTCAGTCTGTCAGTCTGTCAGTCTGTCAGTCTGTCAGTCTGTCAGTCTGTCAGTCTGTCAGTCTGTCAGTCTGTCAGTCTGTCAGTCTGTCAGTCTGTCAGTCTGTCAGTCTGTCAGTCTGTCAGTCTGTCAGTCTGTCAGTCTGTCAGTCTGTCAGTCTGTCAGTCTGTCAGTCTGTCAGTCTGTCAGTCTGTCAGTCTGTCAGTCTGTCAGTCTGTCAGTCTGTCAGTCTGTCAGTCTGTCAGTCTGTCAGTCTGTCAGTCTGTCAGTCTGTCAGTCTGTCAGTCTGTCAGTCTGTCAGTCTGTCAGTCTGTCAGTCTGTCAGTCTGTCAGTCTGTCAGTCTGTCAGTCTGTCAGTCTGTCAGTCTGTCAGTCTGTCAGTCTGTCAGTCTGTCAGTCTGTCAGTCTGTCAGTCTGTCAGTCTGTCAGTCTGTCAGTCTGTCAGTCTGTCAGTCTGTCAGTCTGTCAGTCTGTCAGTCTGTCAGTCTGTCAGTCTGTCAGTCTGTCAGTCTGTCAGTCTGTCAGTCTGTCAGTCTGTCAGTCTGTCAGTCTGTCAGTCTGTCAGTCTGTCAGTCTGTCAGTCTGTCAGTCTGTCAGTCTGTCAGTCTGTCAGTCTGTCAGTCTGTCAGTCTGTCAGTCTGTCAGTCTGTCAGTCTGTCAGTCTGTCAGTCTGTCAGTCTGTCAGTCTGTCAGTCTGTCAGTCTGTCAGTCTGTCAGTCTGTCAGTCTGTCAGTCTGTCAGTCTGTCAGTCTGTCAGTCTGTCAGTCTGTCAGTCTGTCAGTCTGTCAGTCTGTCAGTCTGTCAGTCTGTCAGTCTGTCAGTCTGTCAGTCTGTCAGTCTGTCAGTCTGTCAGTCTGTCAGTCTGTCAGTCTGTCAGTCTGTCAGTCTGTCAGTCTGTCAGTCTGTCAGTCTGTCAGTCTGTCAGTCTGTCAGTCTGTCAGTCTGTCAGTCTGTCAGTCTGTCAGTCTGTCAGTCTGTCAGTCTGTCAGTCTGTCAGTCTGTCAGTCTGTCAGTCTGTCAGTCTGTCAGTCTGTCAGTCTGTCAGTCTGTCAGTCTGTCAGTCTGTCAGTCTGTCAGTCTGTCAGTCTGTCAGTCTGTCAGTCTGTCAGTCTGTCAGTCTGTCAGTCTGTCAGTCTGTCAGTCTGTCAGTCTGTCAGTCTGTCAGTCTGTCAGTCTGTCAGTCTGTCAGTCTGTCAGTCTGTCAGTCTGTCAGTCTGTCAGTCTGTCAGTCTGTCAGTCTGTCAGTCTGTCAGTCTGTCAGTCTGTGTCAGTCTGTCAGTCTGTCAGTCTGTCAGTCTGTCAGTCTGTCAGTCTGTCAGTCTGTCAGTCTGTCAGTCTGTCAGTCTGTCAGTCTGTCAGTCTGTCAGTCTGTCAGTCTGTCAGTCTGTCAGTCTGTCAGTCTGTCAGTCTGTCAGTCTGTCAGTCTGTCAGTCTGTCAGTCTGTCAGTCTGTCAGTCTGTCAGTCTGTCAGTCTGTCAGTCTGTCAGTCTGTCAGTCTGTCAGTCTGTCAGTCTGTCAGTCTGTCAGTCTGTCAGTCTGTCAGTCTGTCAGTCTGTCAGTCTGTCAGTCTGTCAGTCTGTCAGTCTGTCAGTCTGTCAGTCTGTCAGTCTGTCAGTCTGTCAGTCTGTCAGTCTGTCAGTCTGTCAGTCTGTCAGTCTGTCAGTCTGTCAGTCTGTCAGTCTGTCAGTCTGTCAGTCTGTCAGTCTGTCAGTCTGTCAGTCTGTCAGTCTGTCAGTCTGTCAGTCTGTCAGTCTGTCAGTCTGTCAGTCTGTCAGTCTGTCAGTCTGTCAGTCTGTCAGTCTGTCAGTCTGTCAGTCTGTCAGTCTGTCAGTCTGTCAGTCTGTCAGTCTGTCAGTCTGTCAGTCTGTCAGTCTGTCAGTCTGTCAGTCTGTCAGTCTGTCAGTCTGTCAGTCTGTCAGTCTGTCAGTCTGTCAGTCTGTCAGTCTGTCAGTCTGTCAGTCTGTCAGTCTGTCAGTCTGTCAGTCTGTCAGTCTGTCAGTCTGTCAGTCTGTCAGTCTGTCAGTCTGTCAGTCTGTCAGTCTGTCAGTCTGTCAGTCTGTCAGTCTGTCAGTCTGTCAGTCTGTCAGTCTGTCAGTCTGTCAGTCTGTCAGTCTGTCAGTCTGTCAGTCTGTCAGTCTGTCAGTCTGTCAGTCTGTCAGTCTGTCAGTCTGTCAGTCTGTCAGTCTGTCAGTCTGTCAGTCTGTCAGTCTGTCAGTCTGTCAGTCTGTCAGTCTGTCAGTCTGTCAGTCTGTCAGTCTGTCAGTCTGTCAGTCTGTCAGTCTGTCAGTCTGTCAGTCTGTCAGTCTGTCAGTCTGTCAGTCTGTCAGTCTGTCAGTCTGTCAGTCTGTCAGTCTGTCAGTCTGTCAGTCTGTCAGTCTGTCAGTCTGTCAGTCTGTCAGTCTGTCAGTCTGTCAGTCTGTCAGTCTGTCAGTCTGTCAGTCTGTCAGTCTGTCAGTCTGTCAGTCTGTCAGTCTGTCAGTCTGTCAGTCTGTCAGTCTGTCAGTCTGTCAGTCTGTCAGTCTGTCAGTCTGTCAGTCTGTCAGTCTGTCAGTCTGTCAGTCTGTCAGTCTGTCAGTCTGTCAGTCTGTCAGTCTGTCAGTCTGTCAGTCTGTCAGTCTGTCAGTCTGTCAGTCTGTCAGTCTGTCAGTCTGTCAGTCTGTCAGTCTGTCAGTCTGTCAGTCTGTCAGTCTGTCAGTCTGTCAGTCTGTCAGTCTGTCAGTCTGTCAGTCTGTCAGTCTGTCAGTCTGTCAGTCTGTCAGTCTGTCAGTCTGTCAGTCTGTCAGTCTGTCAGTCTGTCAGTCTGTCAGTCTGTCAGTCTGTCAGTCTGTCAGTCTGTCAGTCTGTCAGTCTGTCAGTCTGTCAGTCTGTCAGTCTGTCAGTCTGTCAGTCTGTCAGTCTGTCAGTCTGTCAGTCTGTCAGTCTGTCAGTCTGTCAGTCTGTCAGTCTGTCAGTCTGTCAGTCTGTCAGTCTGTCAGTCTGTCAGTCTGTCAGTCTGTCAGTCTGTCAGTCTGTCAGTCTGTCAGTCTGTCAGTCTGTCAGTCTGTCAGTCTGTCAGTCTGTCAGTCTGTCAGTCTGTCAGTCTGTCAGTCTGTCAGTCTGTCAGTCTGTCAGTCTGTCAGTCTGTCAGTCTGTCAGTGTCAGTCTGTCAGTCTGTCAGTCTGTCAGTCTGTCAGTCTGTCAGTCTGTCAGTCTGTCAGTCTGTCAGTCTGTCAGTCTGTCAGTCTGTCAGTCTGTCAGTCTGTCAGTCTGTCAGTCTGTCAGTCTGTCAGTCTGTCAGTCTGTCAGTCTGTCAGTCTGTCAGTCTGTCAGTCTGTCAGTCTGTCAGTCTGTCAGTCTGTCAGTCTGTCAGTCTGTCAGTCTGTCAGTCTGTCAGTCTGTCAGTCTGTCAGTCTGTCAGTCTGTCAGTCTGTCAGTCTGTCAGTCTGTCAGTCTGTCAGTCTGTCAGTCTGTCAGTCTGTCAGTCTGTCAGTCTGTCAGTCTGTCAGTCTGTCAGTCTGTCAGTCTGTCAGTCTGTCAGTCTGTCAGTCTGTCAGTCTGTCAGTCTGTCAGTCTGTCAGTCTGTCAGTCTGTCAGTCTGTCAGTCTGTCAGTCTGTCAGTCTGTCAGTCTGTCAGTCTGTCAGTCTGTCAGTCTGTCAGTCTGTCAGTCTGTCAGTCTGTCAGTCTGTCAGTCTGTCAGTCTGTCAGTCTGTCAGTCTGTCAGTCTGTCAGTCTGTCAGTCTGTCAGTCTGTCAGTCTGTCAGTCTGTCAGTCTGTCAGTCTGTCAGTCTGTCAGTCTGTCAGTCTGTCAGTCTGTCAGTCTGTCAGTCTGTCAGTCTGTCAGTCTGTCAGTCTGTCAGTCTGTCAGTCTGTCAGTCTGTCAGTCTGTCAGTCTGTCAGTCTGTCAGTCTGTCAGTCTGTCAGTCTGTCAGTCTGTCAGTCTGTCAGTCTGTCAGTCTGTCAGTCTGTCAGTCTGTCAGTCTGTCAGTCTGTCAGTCTGTCAGTCTGTCAGTCTGTCAGTCTGTCAGTCTGTCAGTCTGTCAGTCTGTCAGTCTGTCAGTCTGTCAGTCTGTCAGTCTGTCAGTCTGTCAGTCTGTCAGTCTGTCAGTCTGTCAGTCTGTCAGTCTGTCAGTCTGTCAGTCTGTCAGTCTGTCAGTCTGTCAGTCTGTCAGTCTGTCAGTCTGTCAGTCTGTCAGTCTGTCAGTCTGTCAGTCTGTCAGTCTGTCAGTCTGTCAGTCTGTCAGTCTGTCAGTCTGTCAGTCTGTCAGTCTGTCAGTCTGTCAGTCTGTCAGTCTGTCAGTCTGTCAGTCTGTCAGTCTGTCAGTCTGTCAGTCTGTCAGTCTGTCAGTCTGTCAGTCTGTCAGTCTGTCAGTCTGTCAGTCTGTCAGTCTGTCAGTCTGTCAGTCTGTCAGTCTGTCAGTCTGTCAGTCTGTCAGTCTGTCAGTCTGTCAGTCTGTCAGTCTGTCAGTCTGTCAGTCTGTCAGTCTGTCAGTCTGTCAGTCTGTCAGTCTGTCAGTCTGTCAGTCTGTCAGTCTGTCAGTCTGTCAGTCTGTCAGTCTGTCAGTCTGTCAGTCTGTCAGTCTGTCAGTCTGTCAGTCTGTCAGTCTGTCAGTCTGTCAGTCTGTCAGTCTGTCAGTCTGTCAGTCTGTCAGTCTGTCAGTCTGTCAGTCTGTCAGTCTGTCAGTCTGTCAGTCTGTCAGTCTGTCAGTCTGTCAGTCTGTCAGTCTGTCAGTCTGTCAGTCTGTCAGTCTGTCAGTCTGTCAGTCTGTCAGTCTGTCAGTCTGTCAGTCTGTCAGTCTGTCAGTCTGTCAGTCTGTCAGTCTGTCAGTCTGTCAGTCTGTCAGTCTGTCAGTCTGTCAGTCTGTCAGTCTGTCAGTCTGTCAGTCTGTCAGTCTGTCAGTCTGTCAGTCTGTCAGTCTGTCAGTCTGTCAGTCTGTCAGTCTGTCAGTCTGTCAGTCTGTCAGTCTGTCAGTCTGTCAGTCTGTCAGTCTGTCAGTCTGTCAGTCTGTCAGTCTGTCAGTCTGTCAGTCTGTCAGTCTGTCAGTCTGTCAGTCTGTCAGTCTGTCAGTCTGTCAGTCTGTCAGTCTGTCAGTCTGTCAGTCTGTCAGTCTGTCAGTCTGTCAGTCTGTCAGTCTGTCAGTCTGTCAGTCTGTCAGTCTGTCAGTCTGTCAGTCTGTCAGTCTGTCAGTCTGTCAGTCTGTCAGTCTGTCAGTCTGTCAGTCTGTCAGTCTGTCAGTCTGTCAGTCTGTCAGTCTGTCAGTCTGTCAGTCTGTCAGTCTGTCAGTCTGTCAGTCTGTCAGTCTGTCAGTCTGTCAGTCTGTCAGTCTGTCAGTCTGTCAGTCTGTCAGTCTGTCAGTCTGTCAGTCTGTCAGTCTGTCAGTCTGTCAGTCTGTCAGTCTGTCAGTCTGTCAGTCTGTCAGTCTGTCAGTCTGTCAGTCTGTCAGTCTGTCAGTCTGTCAGTCTGTCAGTCTGTCAGTCTGTCAGTCTGTCAGTCTGTCAGTCTGTCAGTCTGTCAGTCTGTCAGTCTGTCAGTCTGTCAGTCTGTCAGTCTGTCAGTCTGTCAGTCTGTCAGTCTGTCAGTCTGTCAGTCTGTCAGTCTGTCAGTCTGTCAGTCTGTCAGTCTGTCAGTCTGTCAGTCTGTCAGTCTGTCAGTCTGTCAGTCTGTCAGTCTGTCAGTCTGTCAGTCTGTCAGTCTGTCAGTCTGTCAGTCTGTCAGTCTGTCAGTCTGTCAGTCTGTCAGTCTGTCAGTCTGTCAGTCTGTCAGTCTGTCAGTCTGTCAGTCTGTCAGTCTGTCAGTCTGTCAGTCTGTCAGTCTGTCAGTCTGTCAGTCTGTCAGTCTGTCAGTCTGTCAGTCTGTCAGTCTGTCAGTCTGTCAGTCTGTCAGTCTGTCAGTCTGTCAGTCTGTCAGTCTGTCAGTCTGTCAGTCTGTCAGTCTGTCAGTCTGTCAGTCTGTCAGTCTGTCAGTCTGTCAGTCTGTCAGTCTGTCAGTCTGTCAGTCTGTCAGTCTGTCAGTCTGTCAGTCTGTCAGTCTGTCAGTCTGTCAGTCTGTCAGTCTGTCAGTCTGTCAGTCTGTCAGTCTGTCAGTCTGTCAGTCTGTCAGTCTGTCAGTCTGTCAGTCTGTCAGTCTGTCAGTCTGTCAGTCTGTCAGTCTGTCAGTCTGTCAGTCTGTCAGTCTGTCAGTCTGTCAGTCTGTCAGTCTGTCAGTCTGTCAGTCTGTCAGTCTGTCAGTCTGTCAGTCTGTCAGTCTGTCAGTCTGTCAGTCTGTCAGTCTGTCAGTCTGTCAGTCTGTCAGTCTGTCAGTCTGTCAGTCTGTCAGTCTGTCAGTCTGTCAGTCTGTCAGTCTGTCAGTCTGTCAGTCTGTCAGTCTGTCAGTCTGTCAGTCTGTCAGTCTGTCAGTCTGTCAGTCTGTCAGTCTGTCAGTCTGTCAGTCTGTCAGTCTGTCAGTCTGTCAGTCTGTCAGTCTGTCAGTCTGTCAGTCTGTCAGTCTGTCAGTCTGTCAGTCTGTCAGTCTGTCAGTCTGTCAGTCTGTCAGTCTGTCAGTCTGTCAGTCTGTCAGTCTGTCAGTCTGTCAGTCTGTCAGTCTGTCAGTCTGTCAGTCTGTCAGTCTGTCAGTCTGTCAGTCTGTCAGTCTGTCAGTCTGTCAGTCTGTCAGTCTGTCAGTCTGTCAGTCTGTCAGTCTGTCAGTCTGTCAGTCTGTCAGTCTGTCAGTCTGTCAGTCTGTCAGTCTGTCAGTCTGTCAGTCTGTCAGTCTGTCAGTCTGTCAGTCTGTCAGTCTGTCAGTCTGTCAGTCTGTCAGTCTGTCAGTCTGTCAGTCTGTCAGTCTGTCAGTCTGTCAGTCTGTCAGTCTGTCAGTCTGTCAGTCTGTCAGTCTGTCAGTCTGTCAGTCTGTCAGTCTGTCAGTCTGTCAGTCTGTCAGTCTGTCAGTCTGTCAGTCTGTCAGTCTGTCAGTCTGTCAGTCTGTCAGTCTGTCAGTCTGTCAGTCTGTCAGTCTGTCAGTCAGTCAGTCTGTCAGTCTGTCAGTCTGTCAGTCTGTCAGTCTGTCAGTCTGTCAGTCTGTCAGTCTGTCAGTCTGTCAGTCTGTCAGTCTGTCAGTCTGTCAGTCTGTCAGTCTGTCAGTCTGTCAGTCTGTCAGTCTGTCAGTCTGTCAGTCTGTCAGTCTGTCAGTCTGTCAGTCTGTCAGTCTGTCAGTCTGTCAGTCTGTCAGTCTGTCAGTCTGTCAGTCTGTCAGTCTGTCAGTCTGTCAGTCTGTCAGTCTGTCAGTCTGTCAGTCTGTCAGTCTGTCAGTCTGTCAGTCTGTCAGTCTGTCAGTCTGTCAGTCTGTCAGTCTGTCAGTCTGTCAGTCTGTCAGTCTGTCAGTCTGTCAGTCTGTCAGTCTGTCAGTCTGTCAGTCTGTCAGTCTGTCAGTCTGTCAGTCTGTCAGTCTGTCAGTCTGTCAGTCTGTCAGTCTGTCAGTCTGTCAGTCTGTCAGTCTGTCAGTCTGTCAGTCTGTCAGTCTGTCAGTCTGTCAGTCTGTCAGTCTGTCAGTCTGTCAGTCTGTCAGTCTGTCAGTCTGTCAGTCTGTCAGTCTGTCAGTCTGTCAGTCTGTCAGTCTGTCAGTCTGTCAGTCTGTCAGTCTGTCAGTCTGTCAGTCTGTCAGTCTGTCAGTCTGTCAGTCTGTCAGTCTGTCAGTCTGTCAGTCTGTCAGTCTGTCAGTCTGTCAGTCTGTCAGTCTGTCAGTCTGTCAGTCTGTCAGTCTGTCAGTCTGTCAGTCTGTCAGTCTGTCAGTCTGTCAGTCTGTCAGTCTGTCAGTCTGTCAGTCTGTCAGTCTGTCAGTCTGTCAGTCTGTCAGTCTGTCAGTCTGTCAGTCTGTCAGTCTGTCAGTCTGTCAGTCTGTCAGTCTGTCAGTCTGTCAGTCTGTCAGTCTGTCAGTCTGTCAGTCTGTCAGTCTGTCAGTCTGTCAGTCTGTCAGTCTGTCAGTCTGTCAGTCTGTCAGTCTGTCAGTCTGTCAGTCTGTCAGTCTGTCAGTCTGTCAGTCTGTCAGTCTGTCAGTCTGTCAGTCTGTCAGTCTGTCAGTCTGTCAGTCTGTCAGTCTGTCAGTCTGTCAGTCTGTCAGTCTGTCAGTCTGTCAGTCTGTCAGTCTGTCAGTCTGTCAGTCTGTCAGTCTGTCAGTCTGTCAGTCTGTCAGTCTGTCAGTCTGTCAGTCTGTCAGTCTGTCAGTCTGTCAGTCTGTCAGTCTGTCAGTCTGTCAGTCTGTCAGTCTGTCAGTCTGTCAGTCTGTCAGTCTGTCAGTCTGTCAGTCTGTCAGTCTGTCAGTCTGTCAGTCTGTCAGTCTGTCAGTCTGTCAGTCTGTCAGTCTGTCAGTCTGTCAGTCTGTCAGTCTGTCAGTCTGTCAGTCTGTCAGTCTGTCAGTCTGTCAGTCTGTCAGTCTGTCAGTCTGTCAGTCTGTCAGTCTGTCAGTCTGTCAGTCTGTCAGTCTGTCAGTCTGTCAGTCTGTCAGTCTGTCAGTCTGTCAGTCTGTCAGTCTGTCAGTCTGTCAGTCTGTCAGTCTGTCAGTCTGTCAGTCTGTCAGTCTGTCAGTCTGTCAGTCTGTCAGTCTGTCAGTCTGTCAGTCTGTCAGTCTGTCAGTCTGTCAGTCTGTCAGTCTGTCAGTCTGTCAGTCTGTCAGTCTGTCAGTCTGTCAGTCTGTCAGTCTGTCAGTCTGTCAGTCTGTCAGTCTGTCAGTCTGTCAGTCTGTCAGTCTGTCAGTCTGTCAGTCTGTCAGTCTGTCAGTCTGTCAGTCTGTCAGTCTGTCAGTCTGTCAGTCTGTCAGTCTGTCAGTCTGTCAGTCTGTCAGTCTGTCAGTCTGTCAGTCTGTCAGTCTGTCAGTCTGTCAGTCTGTCAGTCTGTCAGTCTGTCAGTCTGTCAGTCTGTCAGTCTGTCAGTCTGTCAGTCTGTCAGTCTGTCAGTCTGTCAGTCTGTCAGTCTGTCAGTCTGTCAGTCTGTCAGTCTGTCAGTCTGTCAGTCTGTCAGTCTGTCAGTCTGTCAGTCTGTCAGTCTGTCAGTCTGTCAGTCTGTCAGTCTGTCAGTCTGTCAGTCTGTCAGTCTGTCAGTCTGTCAGTCTGTCAGTCTGTCAGTCTGTCAGTCTGTCAGTCTGTCAGTCTGTCAGTCTGTCAGTCTGTCAGTCTGTCAGTCTGTCAGTCTGTCAGTCTGTCAGTCTGTCAGTCTGTCAGTCTGTCAGTCTGTCAGTCTGTCAGTCTGTCAGTCTGTCAGTCTGTCAGTCTGTCAGTCTGTCAGTCTGTCAGTCTGTCAGTCTGTCAGTCTGTCAGTCTGTCAGTCTGTCAGTCTGTCAGTCTGTCAGTCTGTCAGTCTGTCAGTCTGTCAGTCTGTCAGTCTGTCAGTCTGTCAGTCTGTCAGTCTGTCAGTCTGTCAGTCTGTCAGTCTGTCAGTCTGTCAGTCTGTCAGTCTGTCAGTCTGTCAGTCTGTCAGTCTGTCAGTCTGTCAGTCTGTCAGTCTGTCAGTCTGTCAGTCTGTCAGTCTGTCAGTCTGTCAGTCTGTCAGTCTGTCAGTCTGTCAGTCTGTCAGTCTGTCAGTCTGTCAGTCTGTCAGTCTGTCAGTCTGTCAGTCTGTCAGTCTGTCAGTCTGTCAGTCTGTCAGTCTGTCAGTCTGTCAGTCTGTCAGTCTGTCAGTCTGTCAGTCTGTCAGTCTGTCAGTCTGTCAGTCTGTCAGTCTGTCAGTCTGTCAGTCTGTCAGTCTGTCAGTCTGTCAGTCTGTCAGTCTGTCAGTCTGTCAGTCTGTCAGTCTGTCAGTCTGTCAGTCTGTCAGTCTGTCAGTCTGTCAGTCTGTCAGTCTGTCAGTCTGTCAGTCTGTCAGTCTGTCAGTCTGTCAGTCTGTCAGTCTGTCAGTCTGTCAGTCTGTCAGTCTGTCAGTCTGTCAGTCTGTCAGTCTGTCAGTCTGTCAGTCTGTCAGTCTGTCAGTCTGTCAGTCTGTCAGTCTGTCAGTCTGTCAGTCTGTCAGTCTGTCAGTCTGTCAGTCTGTCAGTCTGTCAGTCTGTCAGTCTGTCAGTCTGTCAGTCTGTCAGTCTGTCAGTCTGTCAGTCTGTCAGTCTGTCAGTCTGTCAGTCTGTCAGTCTGTCAGTCTGTCAGTCTGTCAGTCTGTCAGTCTGTCAGTCTGTCAGTCTGTCAGTCTGTCAGTCTGTCAGTCTGTCAGTCTGTCAGTCTGTCAGTCTGTCAGTCTGTCAGTCTGTCAGTCTGTCAGTCTGTCAGTCTGTCAGTCTGTCAGTCTGTCAGTCTGTCAGTCTGTCAGTCTGTCAGTCTGTCAGTCTGTCAGTCTGTCAGTCTGTCAGTCTGTCAGTCTGTCAGTCTGTCAGTCTGTCAGTCTGTCAGTCTGTCAGTCTGTCAGTCTGTCAGTCTGTCAGTCTGTCAGTCTGTCAGTCTGTCAGTCTGTCAGTCTGTCAGTCTGTCAGTCTGTCAGTCTGTCAGTCTGTCAGTCTGTCAGTCTGTCAGTCTGTCAGTCTGTCAGTCTGTCAGTCTGTCAGTCTGTCAGTCTGTCAGTCTGTCAGTCTGTCAGTCTGTCAGTCTGTCAGTCTGTCAGTCTGTCAGTCTGTCAGTCTGTCAGTCTGTCAGTCTGTCAGTCTGTCAGTCTGTCAGTCTGTCAGTCTGTCAGTCTGTCAGTCTGTCAGTCTGTCAGTCTGTCAGTCTGTCAGTCTGTCAGTCTGTCAGTCTGTCAGTCTGTCAGTCTGTCAGTCTGTCAGTCTGTCAGTCTGTCAGTCTGTCAGTCTGTCAGTCTGTCAGTCTGTCAGTCTGTCAGTCTGTCAGTCTGTCAGTCTGTCAGTCTGTCAGTCTGTCAGTCTGTCAGTCTGTCAGTCTGTCAGTCTGTCAGTCTGTCAGTCTGTCAGTCTGTCAGTCTGTCAGTCTGTCAGTCTGTCAGTCTGTCAGTCTGTCAGTCTGTCAGTCTGTCAGTCTGTCAGTCTGTCAGTCTGTCAGTCTGTCAGTCTGTCAGTCTGTCAGTCTGTCAGTCTGTCAGTCTGTCAGTCTGTCAGTCTGTCAGTCTGTCAGTCTGTCAGTCTGTCAGTCTGTCAGTCTGTCAGTCTGTCAGTCTGTCAGTCTGTCAGTCTGTCAGTCTGTCAGTCTGTCAGTCTGTCAGTCTGTCAGTCTGTCAGTCTGTCAGTCTGTCAGTCTGTCAGTCTGTCAGTCTGTCAGTCTGTCAGTCTGTCAGTCTGTCAGTCTGTCAGTCTGTCAGTCTGTCAGTCTGTCAGTCTGTCAGTCTGTCAGTCTGTCAGTCTGTCAGTCTGTCAGTCTGTCAGTCTGTCAGTCTGTCAGTCTGTCAGTCTGTCAGTCTGTCAGTCTGTCAGTCTGTCAGTCTGTCAGTCTGTCAGTCTGTCAGTCTGTCAGTCTGTCAGTCTGTCAGTCTGTCAGTCTGTCAGTCTGTCAGTCTGTCAGTCTGTCAGTCTGTCAGTCTGTCAGTCTGTCAGTCTGTCAGTCTGTCAGTCTGTCAGTCTGTCAGTCTGTCAGTCTGTCAGTCTGTCAGTCTGTCAGTCTGTCAGTCTGTCAGTCTGTCAGTCTGTCAGTCTGTCAGTCTGTCAGTCTGTCAGTCTGTCAGTCTGTCAGTCTGTCAGTCTGTCAGTCTGTCAGTCTGTCAGTCTGTCAGTCTGTCAGTCTGTCAGTCTGTCAGTCTGTCAGTCTGTCAGTCTGTCAGTCTGTCAGTCTGTCAGTCTGTCAGTCTGTCAGTCTGTCAGTCTGTCAGTCTGTCAGTCTGTCAGTCTGTCAGTCTGTCAGTCTGTCAGTCTGTCAGTCTGTCAGTCTGTCAGTCTGTCAGTCTGTCAGTCTGTCAGTCTGTCAGTCTGTCAGTCTGTCAGTCTGTCAGTCTGTCAGTCTGTCAGTCTGTCAGTCTGTCAGTCTGTCAGTCTGTCAGTCTGTCAGTCTGTCAGTCTGTCAGTCTGTCAGTCTGTCAGTCTGTCAGTCTGTCAGTCTGTCAGTCTGTCAGTCTGTCAGTCTGTCAGTCTGTCAGTCTGTCAGTCTGTCAGTCTGTCAGTCTGTCAGTCTGTCAGTCTGTCAGTCTGTCAGTCTGTCAGTCTGTCAGTCTGTCAGTCTGTCAGTCTGTCAGTCTGTCAGTCTGTCAGTCTGTCAGTCTGTCAGTCTGTCAGTCTGTCAGTCTGTCAGTCTGTCAGTCTGTCAGTCTGTCAGTCTGTCAGTCTGTCAGTCTGTCAGTCTGTCAGTCTGTCAGTCTGTCAGTCTGTCAGTCTGTCAGTCTGTCAGTCTGTCAGTCTGTCAGTCTGTCAGTCTGTCAGTCTGTCAGTCTGTCAGTCTGTCAGTCTGTCAGTCTGTCAGTCTGTCAGTCTGTCAGTCTGTCAGTCTGTCAGTCTGTCAGTCTGTCAGTCTGTCAGTCTGTCAGTCTGTCAGTCTGTCAGTCTGTCAGTCTGTCAGTCTGTCAGTCTGTCAGTCTGTCAGTCTGTCAGTCTGTCAGTCTGTCAGTCTGTCAGTCTGTCAGTCTGTCAGTCTGTCAGTCTGTCAGTCTGTCAGTCTGTCAGTCTGTCAGTCTGTCAGTCTGTCAGTCTGTCAGTCTGTCAGTCTGTCAGTCTGTCAGTCTGTCAGTCTGTCAGTCTGTCAGTCTGTCAGTCTGTCAGTCTGTCAGTCTGTCAGTCTGTCAGTCTGTCAGTCTGTCAGTCTGTCAGTCTGTCAGTCTGTCAGTCTGTCAGTCTGTCAGTCTGTCAGTCTGTCAGTCTGTCAGTCTGTCAGTCTGTCAGTCTGTCAGTCTGTCAGTCTGTCAGTCTGTCAGTCTGTCAGTCTGTCAGTCTGTCAGTCTGTCAGTCTGTCAGTCTGTCAGTCTGTCAGTCTGTCAGTCTGTCAGTCTGTCAGTCTGTCAGTCTGTCAGTCTGTCAGTCTGTCAGTCTGTCAGTCTGTCAGTCTGTCAGTCTGTCAGTCTGTCAGTCTGTCAGTCTGTCAGTCTGTCAGTCTGTCAGTCTGTCAGTCTGTCAGTCTGTCAGTCTGTCAGTCTGTCAGTCTGTCAGTCTGTCAGTCTGTCAGTCTGTCAGTCTGTCAGTCTGTCAGTCTGTCAGTCTGTCAGTCTGTCAGTCTGTCAGTCTGTCAGTCTGTCAGTCTGTCAGTCTGTCAGTCTGTCAGTCTGTCAGTCTGTCAGTCTGTCAGTCTGTCAGTCTGTCAGTCTGTCAGTCTGTCAGTCTGTCAGTCTGTCAGTCTGTCAGTCTGTCAGTCTGTCAGTCTGTCAGTCTGTCAGTCTGTCAGTCTGTCAGTCTGTCAGTCTGTCAGTCTGTCAGTCTGTCAGTCTGTCAGTCTGTCAGTCTGTCAGTCTGTCAGTCTGTCAGTCTGTCAGTCTGTCAGTCTGTCAGTCTGTCAGTCTGTCAGTCTGTCAGTCTGTCAGTCTGTCAGTCTGTCAGTCTGTCAGTCTGTCAGTCTGTCAGTCTGTCAGTCTGTCAGTCTGTCAGTCTGTCAGTCTGTCAGTCTGTCAGTCTGTCAGTCTGTCAGTCTGTCAGTCTGTCAGTCTGTCAGTCTGTCAGTCTGTCAGTCTGTCAGTCTGTCAGTCTGTCAGTCTGTCAGTCTGTCAGTCTGTCAGTCTGTCAGTCTGTCAGTCTGTCAGTCTGTCAGTCTGTCAGTCTGTCAGTCTGTCAGTCTGTCAGTCTGTCAGTCTGTCAGTCTGTCAGTCTGTCAGTCTGTCAGTCTGTCAGTCTGTCAGTCTGTCAGTCTGTCAGTCTGTCAGTCTGTCAGTCTGTCAGTCTGTCAGTCTGTCAGTCTGTCAGTCTGTCAGTCTGTCAGTCTGTCAGTCTGTCAGTCTGTCAGTCTGTCAGTCTGTCAGTCTGTCAGTCTGTCAGTCTGTCAGTCTGTCAGTCTGTCAGTCTGTCAGTCTGTCAGTCTGTCAGTCTGTCAGTCTGTCAGTCTGTCAGTCTGTCAGTCTGTCAGTCTGTCAGTCTGTCAGTCTGTCAGTCTGTCAGTCTGTCAGTCTGTCAGTCTGTCAGTCTGTCAGTCTGTCAGTCTGTCAGTCTGTCAGTCTGTCAGTCTGTCAGTCTGTCAGTCTGTCAGTCTGTCAGTCTGTCAGTCTGTCAGTCTGTCAGTCTGTCAGTCTGTCAGTCTGTCAGTCTGTCAGTCTGTCAGTCTGTCAGTCTGTCAGTCTGTCAGTCTGTCAGTCTGTCAGTCTGTCAGTCTGTCAGTCTGTCAGTCTGTCAGTCTGTCAGTCTGTCAGTCTGTCAGTCTGTCAGTCTGTCAGTCTGTCAGTCTGTCAGTCTGTCAGTCTGTCAGTCTGTCAGTCTGTCAGTCTGTCAGTCTGTCAGTCTGTCAGTCTGTCAGTCTGTCAGTCTGTCAGTCTGTCAGTCTGTCAGTCTGTCAGTCTGTCAGTCTGTCAGTCTGTCAGTCTGTCAGTCTGTCAGTCTGTCAGTCTGTCAGTCTGTCAGTCTGTCAGTCTGTCAGTCTGTCAGTCTGTCAGTCTGTCAGTCTGTCAGTCTGTCAGTCTGTCAGTCTGTCAGTCTGTCAGTCTGTCAGTCTGTCAGTCTGTCAGTCTGTCAGTCTGTCAGTCTGTCAGTCTGTCAGTCTGTCAGTCTGTCAGTCTGTCAGTCTGTCAGTCTGTCAGTCTGTCAGTCTGTCAGTCTGTCAGTCTGTCAGTCTGTCAGTCTGTCAGTCTGTCAGTCTGTCAGTCTGTCAGTCTGTCAGTCTGTCAGTCTGTCAGTCTGTCAGTCTGTCAGTCTGTCAGTCTGTCAGTCTGTCAGTCTGTCAGTCTGTCAGTCTGTCAGTCTGTCAGTCTGTCAGTCTGTCAGTCTGTCAGTCTGTCAGTCTGTCAGTCTGTCAGTCTGTCAGTCTGTCAGTCTGTCAGTCTGTCAGTCTGTCAGTCTGTCAGTCTGTCAGTCTGTCAGTCTGTCAGTCTGTCAGTCTGTCAGTCTGTCAGTCTGTCAGTCTGTCAGTCTGTCAGTCTGTCAGTCTGTCAGTCTGTCAGTCTGTCAGTCTGTCAGTCTGTCAGTCTGTCAGTCTGTCAGTCTGTCAGTCTGTCAGTCTGTCAGTCTGTCAGTCTGTCAGTCTGTCAGTCTGTCAGTCTGTCAGTCTGTCAGTCTGTCAGTCTGTCAGTCTGTCAGTCTGTCAGTCTGTCAGTCTGTCAGTCTGTCAGTCTGTCAGTCTGTCAGTCTGTCAGTCTGTCAGTCTGTCAGTCTGTCAGTCTGTCAGTCTGTCAGTCTGTCAGTCTGTCAGTCTGTCAGTCTGTCAGTCTGTCAGTCTGTCAGTCTGTCAGTCTGTCAGTCTGTCAGTCTGTCAGTCTGTCAGTCTGTCAGTCTGTCAGTCTGTCAGTCTGTCAGTCTGTCAGTCTGTCAGTCTGTCAGTCTGTCAGTCTGTCAGTCTGTCAGTCTGTCAGTCTGTCAGTCTGTCAGTCTGTCAGTCTGTCAGTCTGTCAGTCTGTCAGTCTGTCAGTCTGTCAGTCTGTCAGTCTGTCAGTCTGTCAGTCTGTCAGTCTGTCAGTCTGTCAGTCTGTCAGTCTGTCAGTCTGTCAGTCTGTCAGTCTGTCAGTCTGTCAGTCTGTCAGTCTGTCAGTCTGTCAGTCTGTCAGTCTGTCAGTCTGTCAGTCTGTCAGTCTGTCAGTCTGTCAGTCTGTCAGTCTGTCAGTCTGTCAGTCTGTCAGTCTGTCAGTCTGTCAGTCTGTCAGTCTGTCAGTCTGTCAGTCTGTCAGTCTGTCAGTCTGTCAGTCTGTCAGTCTGTCAGTCTGTCAGTCTGTCAGTCTGTCAGTCTGTCAGTCTGTCAGTCTGTCAGTCTGTCAGTCTGTCAGTCTGTCAGTCTGTCAGTCTGTCAGTCTGTCAGTCTGTCAGTCTGTCAGTCTGTCAGTCTGTCAGTCTGTCAGTCTGTCAGTCTGTCAGTCTGTCAGTCTGTCAGTCTGTCAGTCTGTCAGTCTGTCAGTCTGTCAGTCTGTCAGTCTGTCAGTCTGTCAGTCTGTCAGTCTGTCAGTCTGTCAGTCTGTCAGTCTGTCAGTCTGTCAGTCTGTCAGTCTGTCAGTCTGTCAGTCTGTCAGTCTGTCAGTCTGTCAGTCTGTCAGTCTGTCAGTCTGTCAGTCTGTCAGTCTGTCAGTCTGTCAGTCTGTCAGTCTGTCAGTCTGTCAGTCTGTCAGTCTGTCAGTCTGTCAGTCTGTCAGTCTGTCAGTCTGTCAGTCTGTCAGTCTGTCAGTCTGTCAGTCTGTCAGTCTGTCAGTCTGTCAGTCTGTCAGTCTGTCAGTCTGTCAGTCTGTCAGTCTGTCAGTCTGTCAGTCTGTCAGTCTGTCAGTCTGTCAGTCTGTCAGTCTGTCAGTCTGTCAGTCTGTCAGTCTGTCAGTCTGTCAGTCTGTCAGTCTGTCAGTCTGTCAGTCTGTCAGTCTGTCAGTCTGTCAGTCTGTCAGTCTGTCAGTCTGTCAGTCTGTCAGTCTGTCAGTCTGTCAGTCTGTCAGTCTGTCAGTCTGTCAGTCTGTCAGTCTGTCAGTCTGTCAGTCTGTCAGTCTGTCAGTCTGTCAGTCTGTCAGTCTGTCAGTCTGTCAGTCTGTCAGTCTGTCAGTCTGTCAGTCTGTCAGTCTGTCAGTCTGTCAGTCTGTCAGTCTGTCAGTCTGTCAGTCTGTCAGTCTGTCAGTCTGTCAGTCTGTCAGTCTGTCAGTCTGTCAGTCTGTCAGTCTGTCAGTCTGTCAGTCTGTCAGTCTGTCAGTCTGTCAGTCTGTCAGTCTGTCAGTCTGTCAGTCTGTCAGTCTGTCAGTCTGTCAGTCTGTCAGTCTGTCAGTCTGTCAGTCTGTCAGTCTGTCAGTCTGTCAGTCTGTCAGTCTGTCAGTCTGTCAGTCTGTCAGTCTGTCAGTCTGTCAGTCTGTCAGTCTGTCAGTCTGTCAGTCTGTCAGTCTGTCAGTCTGTCAGTCTGTCAGTCTGTCAGTCTGTCAGTCTGTCAGTCTGTCAGTCTGTCAGTCTGTCAGTCTGTCAGTCTGTCAGTCTGTCAGTCTGTCAGTCTGTCAGTCTGTCAGTCTGTCAGTCTGTCAGTCTGTCAGTCTGTCAGTCTGTCAGTCTGTCAGTCTGTCAGTCTGTCAGTCTGTCAGTCTGTCAGTCTGTCAGTCTGTCAGTCTGTCAGTCTGTCAGTCTGTCAGTCTGTCAGTCTGTCAGTCTGTCAGTCTGTCAGTCTGTCAGTCTGTCAGTCTGTCAGTCTGTCAGTCTGTCAGTCTGTCAGTCTGTCAGTCTGTCAGTCTGTCAGTCTGTCAGTCTGTCAGTCTGTCAGTCTGTCAGTCTGTCAGTCTGTCAGTCTGTCAGTCTGTCAGTCTGTCAGTCTGTCAGTCTGTCAGTCTGTCAGTCTGTCAGTCTGTCAGTCTGTCAGTCTGTCAGTCTGTCAGTCTGTCAGTCTGTCAGTCTGTCAGTCTGTCAGTCTGTCAGTCTGTCAGTCTGTCAGTCTGTCAGTCTGTCAGTCTGTCAGTCTGTCAGTCTGTCAGTCTGTCAGTCTGTCAGTCTGTCAGTCTGTCAGTCTGTCAGTCTGTCAGTCTGTCAGTCTGTCAGTCTGTCAGTCTGTCAGTCTGTCAGTCTGTCAGTCTGTCAGTCTGTCAGTCTGTCAGTCTGTCAGTCTGTCAGTCTGTCAGTCTGTCAGTCTGTCAGTCTGTCAGTCTGTCAGTCTGTCAGTCTGTCAGTCTGTCAGTCTGTCAGTCTGTCAGTCTGTCAGTCTGTCAGTCTGTCAGTCTGTCAGTCTGTCAGTCTGTCAGTCTGTCAGTCTGTCAGTCTGTCAGTCTGTCAGTCTGTCAGTCTGTCAGTCTGTCAGTCTGTCAGTCTGTCAGTCTGTCAGTCTGTCAGTCTGTCAGTCTGTCAGTCTGTCAGTCTGTCAGTCTGTCAGTCTGTCAGTCTGTCAGTCTGTCAGTCTGTCAGTCTGTCAGTCTGTCAGTCTGTCAGTCTGTCAGTCTGTCAGTCTGTCAGTCTGTCAGTCTGTCAGTCTGTCAGTCTGTCAGTCTGTCAGTCTGTCAGTCTGTCAGTCTGTCAGTCTGTCAGTCTGTCAGTCTGTCAGTCTGTCAGTCTGTCAGTCTGTCAGTCTGTCAGTCTGTCAGTCTGTCAGTCTGTCAGTCTGTCAGTCTGTCAGTCTGTCAGTCTGTCAGTCTGTCAGTCTGTCAGTCTGTCAGTCTGTCAGTCTGTCAGTCTGTCAGTCTGTCAGTCTGTCAGTCTGTCAGTCTGTCAGTCTGTCAGTCTGTCAGTCTGTCAGTCTGTCAGTCTGTCAGTCTGTCAGTCTGTCAGTCTGTCAGTCTGTCAGTCTGTCAGTCTGTCAGTCTGTCAGTCTGTCAGTCTGTCAGTCTGTCAGTCTGTCAGTCTGTCAGTCTGTCAGTCTGTCAGTCTGTCAGTCTGTCAGTCTGTCAGTCTGTCAGTCTGTCAGTCTGTCAGTCTGTCAGTCTGTCAGTCTGTCAGTCTGTCAGTCTGTCAGTCTGTCAGTCTGTCAGTCTGTCAGTCTGTCAGTCTGTCAGTCTGTCAGTCTGTCAGTCTGTCAGTCTGTCAGTCTGTCAGTCTGTCAGTCTGTCAGTCTGTCAGTCTGTCAGTCTGTCAGTCTGTCAGTCTGTCAGTCTGTCAGTCTGTCAGTCTGTCAGTCTGTCAGTCTGTCAGTCTGTCAGTCTGTCAGTCTGTCAGTCTGTCAGTCTGTCAGTCTGTCAGTCTGTCAGTCTGTCAGTCTGTCAGTCTGTCAGTCTGTCAGTCTGTCAGTCTGTCAGTCTGTCAGTCTGTCAGTCTGTCAGTCTGTCAGTCTGTCAGTCTGTCAGTCTGTCAGTCTGTCAGTCTGTCAGTCTGTCAGTCTGTCAGTCTGTCAGTCTGTCAGTCTGTCAGTCTGTCAGTCTGTCAGTCTGTCAGTCTGTCAGTCTGTCAGTCTGTCAGTCTGTCAGTCTGTCAGTCTGTCAGTCTGTCAGTCTGTCAGTCTGTCAGTCTGTCAGTCTGTCAGTCTGTCAGTCTGTCAGTCTGTCAGTCTGTCAGTCTGTCAGTCTGTCAGTCTGTCAGTCTGTCAGTCTGTCAGTCTGTCAGTCTGTCAGTCTGTCAGTCTGTCAGTCTGTCAGTCTGTCAGTCTGTCAGTCTGTCAGTCTGTCAGTCTGTCAGTCTGTCAGTCTGTCAGTCTGTCAGTCTGTCAGTCTGTCAGTCTGTCAGTCTGTCAGTCTGTCAGTCTGTCAGTCTGTCAGTCTGTCAGTCTGTCAGTCTGTCAGTCTGTCAGTCTGTCAGTCTGTCAGTCTGTCAGTCTGTCAGTCTGTCAGTCTGTCAGTCTGTCAGTCTGTCAGTCTGTCAGTCTGTCAGTCTGTCAGTCTGTCAGTCTGTCAGTCTGTCAGTCTGTCAGTCTGTCAGTCTGTCAGTCTGTCAGTCTGTCAGTCTGTCAGTCTGTCAGTCTGTCAGTCTGTCAGTCTGTCAGTCTGTCAGTCTGTCAGTCTGTCAGTCTGTCAGTCTGTCAGTCTGTCAGTCTGTCAGTCTGTCAGTCTGTCAGTCTGTCAGTCTGTCAGTCTGTCAGTCTGTCAGTCTGTCAGTCTGTCAGTCTGTCAGTCTGTCAGTCTGTCAGTCTGTCAGTCTGTCAGTCTGTCAGTCTGTCAGTCTGTCAGTCTGTCAGTCTGTCAGTCTGTCAGTCTGTCAGTCTGTCAGTCTGTCAGTCTGTCAGTCTGTCAGTCTGTCAGTCTGTCAGTCTGTCAGTCTGTCAGTCTGTCAGTCTGTCAGTCTGTCAGTCTGTCAGTCTGTCAGTCTGTCAGTCTGTCAGTCTGTCAGTCTGTCAGTCTGTCAGTCTGTCAGTCTGTCAGTCTGTCAGTCTGTCAGTCTGTCAGTCTGTCAGTCTGTCAGTCTGTCAGTCTGTCAGTCTGTCAGTCTGTCAGTCTGTCAGTCTGTCAGTCTGTCAGTCTGTCAGTCTGTCAGTCTGTCAGTCTGTCAGTCTGTCAGTCTGTCAGTCTGTCAGTCTGTCAGTCTGTCAGTCTGTCAGTCTGTCAGTCTGTCAGTCTGTCAGTCTGTCAGTCTGTCAGTCTGTCAGTCTGTCAGTCTGTCAGTCTGTCAGTCTGTCAGTCTGTCAGTCTGTCAGTCTGTCAGTCTGTCAGTCTGTCAGTCTGTCAGTCTGTCAGTCTGTCAGTCTGTCAGTCTGTCAGTCTGTCAGTCTGTCAGTCTGTCAGTCTGTCAGTCTGTCAGTCTGTCAGTCTGTCAGTCTGTCAGTCTGTCAGTCTGTCAGTCTGTCAGTCTGTCAGTCTGTCAGTCTGTCAGTCTGTCAGTCTGTCAGTCTGTCAGTCTGTCAGTCTGTCAGTCTGTCAGTCTGTCAGTCTGTCAGTCTGTCAGTCTGTCAGTCTGTCAGTCTGTCAGTCTGTCAGTCTGTCAGTCTGTCAGTCTGTCAGTCTGTCAGTCTGTCAGTCTGTCAGTCTGTCAGTCTGTCAGTCTGTCAGTCTGTCAGTCTGTCAGTCTGTCAGTCTGTCAGTCTGTCAGTCTGTCAGTCTGTCAGTCTGTCAGTCTGTCAGTCTGTCAGTCTGTCAGTCTGTCAGTCTGTCAGTCTGTCAGTCTGTCAGTCTGTCAGTCTGTCAGTCTGTCAGTCTGTCAGTCTGTCAGTCTGTCAGTCTGTCAGTCTGTCAGTCTGTCAGTCTGTCAGTCTGTCAGTCTGTCAGTCTGTCAGTCTGTCAGTCTGTCAGTCTGTCAGTCTGTCAGTCTGTCAGTCTGTCAGTCTGTCAGTCTGTCAGTCTGTCAGTCTGTCAGTCTGTCAGTCTGTCAGTCTGTCAGTCTGTCAGTCTGTCAGTCTGTCAGTCTGTCAGTCTGTCAGTCTGTCAGTCTGTCAGTCTGTCAGTCTGTCAGTCTGTCAGTCTGTCAGTCTGTCAGTCTGTCAGTCTGTCAGTCTGTCAGTCTGTCAGTCTGTCAGTCTGTCAGTCTGTCAGTCTGTCAGTCTGTCAGTCTGTCAGTCTGTCAGTCTGTCAGTCTGTCAGTCTGTCAGTCTGTCAGTCTGTCAGTCTGTCAGTCTGTCAGTCTGTCAGTCTGTCAGTCTGTCAGTCTGTCAGTCTGTCAGTCTGTCAGTCTGTCAGTCTGTCAGTCTGTCAGTCTGTCAGTCTGTCAGTCTGTCAGTCTGTCAGTCTGTCAGTCTGTCAGTCTGTCAGTCTGTCAGTCTGTCAGTCTGTCAGTCTGTCAGTCTGTCAGTCTGTCAGTCTGTCAGTCTGTCAGTCTGTCAGTCTGTCAGTCTGTCAGTCTGTCAGTCTGTCAGTCTGTCAGTCTGTCAGTCTGTCAGTCTGTCAGTCTGTCAGTCTGTCAGTCTGTCAGTCTGTCAGTCTGTCAGTCTGTCAGTCTGTCAGTCTGTCAGTCTGTCAGTCTGTCAGTCTGTCAGTCTGTCAGTCTGTCAGTCTGTCAGTCTGTCAGTCTGTCAGTCTGTCAGTCTGTCAGTCTGTCAGTCTGTCAGTCTGTCAGTCTGTCAGTCTGTCAGTCTGTCAGTCTGTCAGTCTGTCAGTCTGTCAGTCTGTCAGTCTGTCAGTCTGTCAGTCTGTCAGTCTGTCAGTCTGTCAGTCTGTCAGTCTGTCAGTCTGTCAGTCTGTCAGTCTGTCAGTCTGTCAGTCTGTCAGTCTGTCAGTCTGTCAGTCTGTCAGTCTGTCAGTCTGTCAGTCTGTCAGTCTGTCAGTCTGTCAGTCTGTCAGTCTGTCAGTCTGTCAGTCTGTCAGTCTGTCAGTCTGTCAGTCTGTCAGTCTGTCAGTCTGTCAGTCTGTCAGTCTGTCAGTCTGTCAGTCTGTCAGTCTGTCAGTCTGTCAGTCTGTCAGTCTGTCAGTCTGTCAGTCTGTCAGTCTGTCAGTCTGTCAGTCTGTCAGTCTGTCAGTCTGTCAGTCTGTCAGTCTGTCAGTCTGTCAGTCTGTCAGTCTGTCAGTCTGTCAGTCTGTCAGTCTGTCAGTCTGTCAGTCTGTCAGTCTGTCAGTCTGTCAGTCTGTCAGTCTGTCAGTCTGTCAGTCTGTCAGTCTGTCAGTCTGTCAGTCTGTCAGTCTGTCAGTCTGTCAGTCTGTCAGTCTGTCAGTCTGTCAGTCTGTCAGTCTGTCAGTCTGTCAGTCTGTCAGTCTGTCAGTCTGTCAGTCTGTCAGTCTGTCAGTCTGTCAGTCTGTCAGTCTGTCAGTCTGTCAGTCTGTCAGTCTGTCAGTCTGTCAGTCTGTCAGTCTGTCAGTCTGTCAGTCTGTCAGTCTGTCAGTCTGTCAGTCTGTCAGTCTGTCAGTCTGTCAGTCTGTCAGTCTGTCAGTCTGTCAGTCTGTCAGTCTGTCAGTCTGTCAGTCTGTCAGTCTGTCAGTCTGTCAGTCTGTCAGTCTGTCAGTCTGTCAGTCTGTCAGTCTGTCAGTCTGTCAGTCTGTCAGTCTGTCAGTCTGTCAGTCTGTCAGTCTGTCAGTCTGTCAGTCTGTCAGTCTGTCAGTCTGTCAGTCTGTCAGTCTGTCAGTCTGTCAGTCTGTCAGTCTGTCAGTCTGTCAGTCTGTCAGTCTGTCAGTCTGTCAGTCTGTCAGTCTGTCAGTCTGTCAGTCTGTCAGTCTGTCAGTCTGTCAGTCTGTCAGTCTGTCAGTCTGTCAGTCTGTCAGTCTGTCAGTCTGTCAGTCTGTCAGTCTGTCAGTCTGTCAGTCTGTCAGTCTGTCAGTCTGTCAGTCTGTCAGTCTGTCAGTCTGTCAGTCTGTCAGTCTGTCAGTCTGTCAGTCTGTCAGTCTGTCAGTCTGTCAGTCTGTCAGTCTGTCAGTCTGTCAGTCTGTCAGTCTGTCAGTCTGTCAGTCTGTCAGTCTGTCAGTCTGTCAGTCTGTCAGTCTGTCAGTCTGTCAGTCTGTCAGTCTGTCAGTCTGTCAGTCTGTCAGTCTGTCAGTCTGTCAGTCTGTCAGTCTGTCAGTCTGTCAGTCTGTCAGTCTGTCAGTCTGTCAGTCTGTCAGTCTGTCAGTCTGTCAGTCTGTCAGTCTGTCAGTCTGTCAGTCTGTCAGTCTGTCAGTCTGTCAGTCTGTCAGTCTGTCAGTCTGTCAGTCTGTCAGTCTGTCAGTCTGTCAGTCTGTCAGTCTGTCAGTCTGTCAGTCTGTCAGTCTGTCAGTCTGTCAGTCTGTCAGTCTGTCAGTCTGTCAGTCTGTCAGTCTGTCAGTCTGTCAGTCTGTCAGTCTGTCAGTCTGTCAGTCTGTCAGTCTGTCAGTCTGTCAGTCTGTCAGTCTGTCAGTCTGTCAGTCTGTCAGTCTGTCAGTCTGTCAGTCTGTCAGTCTGTCAGTCTGTCAGTCTGTCAGTCTGTCAGTCTGTCAGTCTGTCAGTCTGTCAGTCTGTCAGTCTGTCAGTCTGTCAGTCTGTCAGTCTGTCAGTCTGTCAGTCTGTCAGTCTGTCAGTCTGTCAGTCTGTCAGTCTGTCAGTCTGTCAGTCTGTCAGTCTGTCAGTCTGTCAGTCTGTCAGTCTGTCAGTCTGTCAGTCTGTCAGTCTGTCAGTCTGTCAGTCTGTCAGTCTGTCAGTCTGTCAGTCTGTCAGTCTGTCAGTCTGTCAGTCTGTCAGTCTGTCAGTCTGTCAGTCTGTCAGTCTGTCAGTCTGTCAGTCTGTCAGTCTGTCAGTCTGTCAGTCTGTCAGTCTGTCAGTCTGTCAGTCTGTCAGTCTGTCAGTCTGTCAGTCTGTCAGTCTGTCAGTCTGTCAGTCTGTCAGTCTGTCAGTCTGTCAGTCTGTCAGTCTGTCAGTCTGTCAGTCTGTCAGTCTGTCAGTCTGTCAGTCTGTCAGTCTGTCAGTCTGTCAGTCTGTCAGTCTGTCAGTCTGTCAGTCTGTCAGTCTGTCAGTCTGTCAGTCTGTCAGTCTGTCAGTCTGTCAGTCTGTCAGTCTGTCAGTCTGTCAGTCTGTCAGTCTGTCAGTCTGTCAGTCTGTCAGTCTGTCAGTCTGTCAGTCTGTCAGTCTGTCAGTCTGTCAGTCTGTCAGTCTGTCAGTCTGTCAGTCTGTCAGTCTGTCAGTCTGTCAGTCTGTCAGTCTGTCAGTCTGTCAGTCTGTCAGTCTGTCAGTCTGTCAGTCTGTCAGTCTGTCAGTCTGTCAGTCTGTCAGTCTGTCAGTCTGTCAGTCTGTCAGTCTGTCAGTCTGTCAGTCTGTCAGTCTGTCAGTCTGTCAGTCTGTCAGTCTGTCAGTCTGTCAGTCTGTCAGTCTGTCAGTCTGTCAGTCTGTCAGTCTGTCAGTCTGTCAGTCTGTCAGTCTGTCAGTCTGTCAGTCTGTCAGTCTGTCAGTCTGTCAGTCTGTCAGTCTGTCAGTCTGTCAGTCTGTCAGTCTGTCAGTCTGTCAGTCTGTCAGTCTGTCAGTCTGTCAGTCTGTCAGTCTGTCAGTCTGTCAGTCTGTCAGTCTGTCAGTCTGTCAGTCTGTCAGTCTGTCAGTCTGTCAGTCTGTCAGTCTGTCAGTCTGTCAGTCTGTCAGTCTGTCAGTCTGTCAGTCTGTCAGTCTGTCAGTCTGTCAGTCTGTCAGTCTGTCAGTCTGTCAGTCTGTCAGTCTGTCAGTCTGTCAGTCTGTCAGTCTGTCAGTCTGTCAGTCTGTCAGTCTGTCAGTCTGTCAGTCTGTCAGTCTGTCAGTCTGTCAGTCTGTCAGTCTGTCAGTCTGTCAGTCTGTCAGTCTGTCAGTCTGTCAGTCTGTCAGTCTGTCAGTCTGTCAGTCTGTCAGTCTGTCAGTCTGTCAGTCTGTCAGTCTGTCAGTCTGTCAGTCTGTCAGTCTGTCAGTCTGTCAGTCTGTCAGTCTGTCAGTCTGTCAGTCTGTCAGTCTGTCAGTCTGTCAGTCTGTCAGTCTGTCAGTCTGTCAGTCTGTCAGTCTGTCAGTCTGTCAGTCTGTCAGTCTGTCAGTCTGTCAGTCTGTCAGTCTGTCAGTCTGTCAGTCTGTCAGTCTGTCAGTCTGTCAGTCTGTCAGTCTGTCAGTCTGTCAGTCTGTCAGTCTGTCAGTCTGTCAGTCTGTCAGTCTGTCAGTCTGTCAGTCTGTCAGTCTGTCAGTCTGTCAGTCTGTCAGTCTGTCAGTCTGTCAGTCTGTCAGTCTGTCAGTCTGTCAGTCTGTCCAACTAGTTTGGAAGTCTGTCCAACTAGTTTGGAATCCGCAATTCGATGTTGTAAAGTTTTCTTCGCGAGATATATGTGCAAGCCATACACCAACACCACTGCTCGCCTGTATGACCCTTTTTGGTTTTTTCTGACCTGTTGTCACATAGTCCAAAGTTCTCATACAACAGATTTGACTGTTCAAATTTGAGTGCGATAAACCAATTCCTGAAAGCCACTTAAAATGGAAATCGATCACTGCTGGGTTAGGAGGAATGAACGTATTGCAAATTCCAAGGTACGTAGGTACACATAAATTTACAGCATCTCAAATTCACGACTTTGCGGTTTCCTCAACTGAAGCATACGGATGATGCCTGTACATCCGCGTCGAACATCCATATGGTGTGGAAGGCAACCAAGACTGAAACTTTGTGCGGCGCACTTTTTAGCCAACTTGTGAGAAAAGGTCCGCCCA